>NW_026096367.1:0-225464 GCF_023614345.1 Adelges cooleyi
ACGATATCCGCTTGCGTCAAAGGTGCGGGGCAAGTGGCGGCGTAGAGTCCGGCTTTCGCATAGCCAAGATTGGCTAACGTCGAGGTGAGATTCGCACGGTAGTTGCCAAAACGTAACGTTTCTCTTAGCGGTTGGCCTCGTGTTTGAGGTCATCTGTGAACAGAATTGCAAGTCGTCTGCTTTCGCAAATAGCGGTTTTATGACCTTTTGGTTCCGATGTGAAATCGACATGGGTTACATATTCATATTTAGTTAACAGTTAAACATATAATTTGTACAATATAATATATATTTATATATATGCATTTGTTGGCCCTGATAAGGGTGGGTTCTTAACATCTCCATCCCTTTTTTTAGTTTTTGGGACGTAGTACAAAAAACTTTATTAAAGGTTACAATTTGCTTGGGATATGTTACATAGTGTTGTGTTAAATGACAAAATCATAATGAAGGGTATACAATTTAAAATTACTTTGTGTTCTTGATTTAATTTGCTTAAGAGGTTATTAAGGTTAGTTAACAATATATATATTCATGTGGTTTCCTTTAAAAACAACAAAAAGGTGGTTAGTGCTTATAAGTAGATTTAATTGAACAATAAAAATATTTTTTTTTTTTTTTTTTTTATTAAGATAATCCTTATTCTAGTGTTAGTAAGTATAGTATAATATTTAAAAACAATATATTTTTTTTTTTCTTTAAAGTATTACATTAGTTTATGCTTATGGTAGGGTTAGTAAGACCTAGTGCGCTAGAACTTGTTTAGAGCTTAATTTAAAACGGTTTATTACCGGGTTCAGCAAATGTAGTAGTAATATAGCCTGTAGTTTATGGTTACTATTAATTGTAATACTATATTACGGAATTATGTACATATATATAGTCTTAAGAGTATGCAATTATGTCCTGCGCCCGGAATATGCAGCGCCGGCCCCCCTTCTCTACAAATCTCAGGGCATATGACGTTACCAGTCCCTAATAGAACGTAAGGTTTTGGAAAGTCACGTGTCTGCGGCCCGGTTGTGAGGAGACCGACAGGCGTCGTTCCCCTAGGGCGTGTAGACACGCGTCTAACTCGCACTCATCATCGTCTCCTAGGTCTACGTATAGGCTCAGCGCCATGGTTGCGTCATATGGCCATAAAGATTCGAAGAGTTTGCGGAATACACGTGTTAGCGTGCTTTCAAGATTTCTTAAAGCTTCTGGTTGGAACTTAATAATTGTCCGCTGGTTGGTTTCAGCTATAAGTTGAGCTAAAGATTTCTTTTTTCTTTCCCCAGCTAAATTTCGTTTGGCGGTTATCACCAAGTTTGACATAAATTGTAACTCAGGGGTTACATACGGGTTACTAAGGACAATCATTCTAATTAATATACTATTCTAATTTACTATTCTAACTTAACTATTCTACCTTAATTACTAAAAACTTTTTTTTTCTTTTTCTTCTTTTTCCTATTAGCTGGTAAATCCTTCATTAAGCGGTAAAATTTTATAGGCTTAATTTTTTTTATGATATAATTGAGCACAGCTCTGCTGGCTTTGCAATCATCTTCTGGATCATGAAAATTGAAGGGAGCATGGTCAGTACAACAGATTAAGTCGTGGGCCTCACGTAAGTTTAATTGTCGACCGGTCTTGTCGACATACCCCAGATATTCATTATAATAAACCTTCCCACTCCTTAAATCTGTTAACCTTAAGTTGAAATGACCATCTTCCCCGTAACTCCATGAATCCATATTAATGTATTTGTATATATTTTTTAATCCTAGGCCCTTACATATGAGGTAGTCCGTCGAGCCGCCCCAAAAGACTACCACTGGTTTTCGAGACCCTTCATGTACGCATGCAGTGATGAAGTCTGCTGTTAATGTGGATGGTCCCTTGACAGCTAGACTTAAGTCCAGTTGTTTTAGAAAGGGACCGAACACTGCAGGTAGTCTCGTTTTCAATCTTAAGCATTTCTGCCTCAGATCGCCCAGCTCGGGTGCGGTCAATAACCTTACCTTTTCCGAGGTGACTCGAACGGGAGCCCCTTCTAGCCTGGTAGGGGAAAATTTCAAAAGGCTAGGTACGAGAGCTCCTGAAACTACGTCATAGTTTTTTCCATTTGGGTTGAATTCAAAATCCATGATTATGAATTTTATTTGCTTACTAAACAGAACAATAATAATTATGTTTATAACGTATATAGAATATAAATTGGTAAATTGCACGAATATGTGTTAGATACGTTTCGGCCTAAGGGACATATGGTGTTTCTTGGATTTATCTGGTTTAAAGGTTACGTGCCTGCGGCTCGGGTGTGAGGAGGGTAAATTGCTATACCCCCCTAAAGCGTGTAGGCACATTCCCAGTGCACTGGATTCAGAGTTTCCGGTGTGAACGTAGAGTGATAACCCCATTGAAACGTCATATGGCCCCAGCGGCCCAAAAGCCGTATCTAATACATACTGCAACGTGATCCCAAATTGTGTTAGGGCTTCGACTTGAAATTTAATAATTGATTTCTGATTCGTTTCGTTTATTAATTGAAATAGAGTTCTTTTAATCTTATCTTCATAGCAATTTCGTTTGGCGATAACGACCAAATTGCAGAAGAAGTTTAGTTCAGGGGTTACGTCTGGATCGCTATTAACATTCAATCAGGTATTACTTAAAAATAACTTATTATAATTTACATATAAACATGATTCTTATTATATTTTTTTTTTTTTTACTATTTCCGCGCTACGGCAACCTATAGAACAGGTTTTTAGGTCGTGTTCCGCGAGAGATCTATAGGTTGTGGTTATTTCTATATTCGATAGTTCTTTCCGGAAAACTTAATAATACATACGGATTTTTAATTCTGGGTACAAGCATTAATATCCCTAAGTGGATATAAGGCTCTTGGAGGTGTCCCAATAAATGGTGGACGGCAGATCCTAACCTTACTTCAAACTCGTATAATTCCCGCAGTGTATATCGAGCACTGATCTTCCCGTTAGCTTCTGAGAGAGCTATTCGTGTGGTTTTAAAAACTCTGGTTTGGTTATTTTTGATTAAATTATTAAATTGTTCGACAGTTAAATATTGGTCTTCGTATATTATGTTAATAAAATGGAAAAAGAACTGATCCAAGAAATAATCGTCGACGGTATTGGTAGGGTAAAAACGAGACGGGTTTTGCAATTGGAATGGTGCCAGGTTATTACGCTCCATTCTGTATTTTATATGCGCGGTGATCGCTGTACTGATATTTTGCCTGTATAGGCCTATTGGATGTCTATACCTGTTAGTCTGTGTTCTACCTTGGTGTATACTTGATGCGTGTTAATTTATAAAAAGTTTTCCCTTAGTCCTCCGTTGTCGGAGTCGGTCCAATAAGTATACCTAAGTATTGTTCAATGTACATAGGGTAGTACAATAAATAAATAGCCCTTTCGGATAAGACTGAAATTAGCCTTAGTAACACTTCGTTTGTGTCCGGTTCGAATGTTCGGGTTAGTCGTTCAGTAGCGAAACGTAAACTGCGTTCGAATGCGTCAATCTGTCGTTCTGAGTATGGCGGTAGGTTACTGGCCAGTGAAGAATTGGCTAATGTTAAAAAACAAATCAATCGGTGACGTTGGGCTGTTGGATCTATTTCCAAGGCAGTAATATTTGTGTGTAAGTTGTTTATAAAATAACTGAAGAAAAGTTTTTCTCTATAAGTGAATTCCGGGATCATAACTTTGGCTGAGTGTATAGTAATGGTTTTCTTGGAAATAATTGGTTGGTGGAAAAAATAGCCAATTTTGTTTTTCAGTTACTGAAACAAAATAGGCTGGTATTAATTTTAATTTAATCGGAATTGGTTTCATAGTATATTTTGACGTTATTTTTGTGCACCGTGATATTTCTCCTATTGCGCAAAATAATTACATTTTCAGGGGAGGGTATCTCTAGTACTTCATATGGACCGTTCCAAAGGGGACTAAGTTTATTCTTTTGTGTGTTATCTTTTAAAAGGACCTTGTCTCCTACCACTATATCTATAGCATTTTCGCGCTTGTCGTACCGTTCTTTTGATTTTTCCTTCTTTTTAATTAAATTTTCCCGAGCTATTTTGTGGGCAAGTTGCATTTTTTGTTTTAAATCGAAATAATAATCGTCGTAATTATATCTGGGCTCTGGTTCCCGTTGTAACTTTGAAGGCACTTCTAAAGCTTGTCCGTACAGTAATTGATATGGTTGGAAACCTGTTGAAGAGTGGGGGGTGGAGTTATGTACGAACATAGAGAACGGCATTAAGGAATCCCAGTCATTTAAATGTTTATTGACGAAATGTCTTAAATATTCACCAATCCCGCGGTGAGCACGTTCTAACGACCCGTTCGTTTGAGGCCGAA
Organism: Adelges cooleyi; assembly: GCF_023614345.1. Classification (NCBI taxonomy): domain Eukaryota; kingdom Metazoa; phylum Arthropoda; class Insecta; order Hemiptera; family Adelgidae; genus Adelges; species Adelges cooleyi. Next base: position 4,374 of record NW_026096367.1, read on the forward strand.
AGGGCGAGCTTTGGACTTTGTCTATATTCAATATTTCGCAAACTTTTTTGAAAGTTGAGCTTAGAAAATCCGATCCTTGATCGGTGAGAATAGTGCCTGGTATACCATGCAAGCAAACGAAATGAGTGACAAAAGCTTCGGCAACCGTGTTAGCTTGATGATTTGGTAAAGGTATAGATATTAAGAATTTCGTCAAATCATCTTGTAGGGTAAGGACGTAAACATTGTTTGCGTCGGTACTATGCATAGGCCCGACTATATCTAGGGCTAAGCGTTCCCAGGGCCGGACACTGGTGGTGGTAATAGCCATGGGCTGACGTACGTGTCTGTTAGTGACCTTGTTTCGTTGACAAGAGTCACATGCCTTTATATAAGCCTTGACATCCTTTTTTAAATTTTTCCAGTTAAACTGCCGTCTTATTTTCCGAATCGTTTTACCCGAACCTAAATGGCCACCAAGTTTGGAGTCGTGAAACTGTTTAAATATAATTAACTTTTCCTCGTCAGTGAATTCTAATAGGGAACATATAATAATTTTAATGTCCGTAGCTTTGAATATATATCTAATCATGGCGCGCGTGGTTGGCCAGTCGAGCTCGTCTCGGCTGCCTAATTTATTCATTGCTAACATTGTGATATTGTGTTCGATACACACACGGCGTAAGGACGTTAACGCCAAAAACAGGTTTTCGTGCGACGCGCGTTGCGAGTCCCTATTCTTCGTTATTAGGAATAATATATATCGTTCGTTGGATGTAAAAAACGTTGCTTCGCCTATTTCACCGTTTGGCACGATTTGATCGTTGCCAAATTTTCGTCTTAACTCGTAATTTATTCCGGATTTAAAGTTATATTGTTTTGCTATTTCTGAAACGAGATGGTATTCATCTGGTGAATTTATTAGGTCTCCCGTTACTTCAGATACATTTGCATTAATAATTATCTGTGATTCGAATTTTTCTAGAAAAAATGGATATGTGTCCTCCTTAATTTCAGTGATGGTATACATTCTGCTTAGGGCGTCTGCGTTTGAGTTCTGTACACCTGGCTTATATCTAACTTCATAATCATATTCTTCTAATAGGATTCGCCAACGGGCGAGTTTCGATAAAGGGTCCTTTAAGTTAAACAACCAGCGAAGCGGTTTGTGATCTGAATATATGATGAATTTTGTCCCATATAAATAGGGGCGAAATTGTTTTACCCCGAATACAATTGCTAGACACTCTAATTCGGTGGCTGAGTAATTCGTTTCGGCTTGATTTAAAGTTCTACTAGCATAAGCGATTGGATGTTCTTGTCCGTCATTCCCTATTTGGGACAATATACCCCCGAGCCCTTTCGTAGAGGCGTCGCTAGTTAAAATGAACTGCTTAGTGAAATCTGGGTATTTTAATACCGGTTCGCTACATAAGGCCACACGTAATGTGTCGAAAGCCTCTTGACATTTGTCTGTCCATTCAAATTTCACATCTTTACGTAATAAATTTGTCATTGGTTTTGCAATACTGCTATAGGAATTAATAAAACGCCGATAGAATCCAGATAACCCGAGAAAAGATTTAATCTGTTTTGGTGTCTTAGGGACAGGGAACTCATATACAGCCTGTATTTTTTTCGGATCCGGTTTTAAACCTGAGGGAGTAACGATAAATCCTAGAAAACTACATTCTGTGCGTAAAAACTCGCATTTATCGGGTTGTATGCGCAATTTGTTTTTTCTAAACCGTTCAAAAACGCTTATGAGCTTTTCATTATGTTCTAGAAAATCTTTAGCATACACGATGACGTCATCTAAATATACGAGGCAGGATATACCGACTAGTCCTGACAGTACAGAGTTCATTATTGACTGGAAACGGGTAGGGGCTGTTTTTAGACCCATTATTAAGCGGTTAAATTCGTAATGACCATTGTTTGAAGAGAAAGCACTCTTTGCACGGGATTCTGGCTCGAGGTAAACTTGATAAAACCCACTGGCCAGATCAATAACGCTAAAAAGTTGGGACTGACCCAAACGGTCCAGTATTTCGGTTATATTTGGTATAGGAAAATATTCGTCAAGCGTAACTTTATTCAAAGCCCTAAAATCAACTACTACGCGATGTTTTTCGACACCACTAGCATCTATTTTCTTTTTAACTAATAGTAAAGGGCTATTCCATGGACTATCTGATTTCCTAATAATATCCTGTTCTAACATTGCATTTAGTTGCCTATCTATCTCTGCCTGTTGTGAAAATGGCAGACGATACGGTCTCGTGTAAATTGGGGCCTGGTCTGGCTTAACTTTTATTTCGTGTGTGTAATACGGAGTGTACGTTAAAGTGTCTGAGCTTAAATGGAATATGTCTTCGTATTGTTCGCATATATCTTTAATGGTTTGCGCTTGGTCGGAGGGCATGTGCTCCGTACGGATCAGCGACTTAATAGTTTCTATGCGGACAGTTTTATTACTGTCGGCCGTTTTTACGTGACACACTTCAAATTCATTTAAGTTGTCATAATTTATTTCGCCTAGCTGCGAGAGACTAATATTTTCTTGTGTTTCGTTTATGTTTAATATATTTATTGGCAAAGTGCCGTTTTTTACTATACCGGCCGTATTACCGCAGTAAACACCGGGTACTATTTGTAATTTATTCACTAAAACATGCGCTCCTTCTAATAATGGATTTACATGTATATATTTTACCGTTGTCGTTCGTGCTGGAATTAGCATATTACTGTCAGTGCTAACTTCGAGAGCCAATAATTTTTTTATGTCGTATAACGGTTCGTTTATACTTTCTTTTTTCGACCATTCAGTTTCACCTATTAGGTCATTTTTGCTACCTTGGTCAATTTTTTCTTTACAAGCATCGAATAATATATTTTGTGTAATTTTATATTCATTTATATTCAACCCGGGTCCCCCTTTTATCTCCCGGTTCGCGTTAATAATTTGTTCGCGTCGATTAGCCTGCTCATTTTTTTCCTTAATCAATTCAATTTCTTTAGCTAGATCTATTTCGTTTGAATTTACAGTGTCGCGTTTTTCAATTATATTACTCGCGTTAATTAATTCATTTGAGTTTTCGATAGATTCGTCTTTAATATTAATTTTATTACCCCTTTTTACTACGCTACTATAAAGCATTTCATTTGGTTTTGTCGAAATATTTTTATCATTACTATTTAATTTATTCGCGTCATTCTTGGTTTTTAGTGGGAATTCAATGATATCGGCTGGTTTCTCCGCGTGTAATTTATCATGAATTCGCATATTTAATTTAACTTTATCATTATCAACATGCAGTAGGTTTCTGCTTAATATATCTTTTGTTACAACAACACGCGGTAGGGTTCCGCCTAATTCTTCGTTTGTTTGGTTAGCTTGCGGTAGGGTTCCGCCTAAACTATCTTTTGTTACATCAACACGCGGTAGGGTTCCGCCTAATTCTTCGTTTGTTTGGTTAGCTTGCGGTAGGGTTCCGCCTAAACTATCTTTTGTCTCACGCGGTGGTTCCGCCATCGTTAATCATTAAAACATTATTTGCATTATCTATAATCGTTTGGTTGTCAGTTAAAAATTTATCTCCCAAAATACCGTCTTGTTCTAGCGGGCAAGATGCGTTTACTAAGTGAAATTCCGTATTTATTATCATGCCGTTGACAGTAAGCGGAATGTTTATCGTACCGTACGTCGGTATTATTTTTTCGTTTATTCCCTTGAGATAAATTTTATTTAATTCGTTAACCATTGTATTATCATTTACCGTGTTAATTTTCAGAATATTAACTTTAGAGCCTGTATCTACCAGTAACCTGAAAACATTATTTTTACTGGCGATACTATTACAACAAATGTGTTTATCGGTCATTATTGCTCTGACCCAGAAGCAATTTCTGATGGGTCTGCCACGGTCACCTGTCGTACAGCCCGTGTACCGTGATTTTCGGGCGCGGCTTGAAAATTTTCGGTTTTAATACCACCTAGCGTTCCCCGCTTTTCGTCGTTTTGCCTCTTATAGCAAATATCCTCCCCGTGCCCGGTTTTCCCACAATAATTACAAGTAATCGCCCGTGATTGCCCCGAAGTATTATTAGTCGGCTGGTTATTATTAACATTATTTGGGTTTTGTCTACAGTTATAAGACAAATGACCAACAAGATTGCATATCCGGCACCTCCTAGTTTCATTATTTGGTCTATTATTAGAAAAATCGTTATTGCGACCGTTATTAGTATTAACAGAGTTCCTATTTGGTTGGGCATTTCGATTGTCATTCGGGTTGGAATTATTGCGATAGTTTCTGGTAGCCGCGTTGCTACCGTTATTGTTACTTTGGTTTCGGAAAATATCCTGTACCCCTCTAAACGTAATCAAATCTTTTTCGGCCAATACCGCGACCTGCATGGCTTCCCCGAGAGTATGCGGATTTTTAGTTTTAACTTCAAATCTGAGCTGTCCGTTTAGCCCGTTAACATAACTGAGTAATGCCTGTGCTTTTAAATTTTCATTTATGACTTCCGAGTCATGATCATCCTTTCCTGAGGTAAGCGCGTTGCTAAGTTTTTGGTAAATTTCATCTACCCGACTATTATAAGAACTGATTGTTTCGTTTCGATCCATTCTAATTATGTTTAATTGTATCTGAAGATTTGCAGCGGCAAAAGGTGTTTCAAAAGCTTCGGTTAAAGTATTTTTAAGATCGCCCCAAGTTTCTAATTTTTTGTATTTTGTAGCGTTGAAGGCTCTATCCGTAAGTTTAGTTGAAACTATCATTTTTAGTAAAAGAGGAATTTGATTTGCATTTACGGAACCAATGATGGTCTCACATGCATTTATAAATGGGTAGATGTCAGTTTCTCCTGAATATCTAGGTGTTAAATGGAGGGCATCGGTTAAACTTAACGTAGGCGGATTAGCCATATTTAAATTGTCGTTATCTAATTCGGTTTCAACTTCAACTTCTAAATCAGAGACTTCAACTACAATACTATTACCTAATATTTTAGCTTTTGGTTTATTAATACCCACTAGTTCAGTGTGAACTACGCCCTTTTTACTCCTAGTTGATCGTTTGTCTTGGCCTAATTCTATAAAAGTATCGTTTAACGATTCGTCAATTATAGAATTATTAGAAGACTCCTGATCGCTAATACTACTACTACTGCTTAAATTAATTAAAATGGATTCGTTATTTTGTTCTAACGCACTTAGCTCTGTTTCTGTCTTAATTTGAGATGACTCCTGAGAATTCATACACTATAAATGTTCCTACTTAGCCTTAACTTAGCCTTAACTTAGCTTAATACAATGTAAATGTCTTATCTACTTACAAAAGAGCGTTCATATTTGAATGGTTCTTCAAAAACGTCGATTTCAACGAAGTGCTTCAATTGACTTGTCCCTTCCAGTTGAAATCAGTTGGACTTTGATGTCGTTACCGTCTTTGAACGATCCCTTTAGACTGCGCCAATGTAACACCCTGCAGCCCTGTGTGTTGGTTTGTCGGCTGTAGGTGTCCCTTTTGATCGTGGAGTTAGGATTTTTCTAAGTGTTTTAAATAAAAAATACTTCGAAAAATAACACAATGAATTTTTAATATGATATAAGTCAAAAACAATACAACGTTAGAGATAACAAAATATGCTCAAATGCTCATGGGTAATGATTGCAATGAGTGTATGATGCCAGTGTCAAGAATCATCTGATTTGCTATGGCTGGAGTTCTGCCTTTTATGCTGGTCTGCTCACTGAATGGGCGTGTGAATCCTTGTGATTATGAAAGTCCGCACGTGTATGACCTCGGTTGCCCACGATATCCGCTTGCGTCAAAGGTGCGGGGCAAGTGGCGGCGTAGAGTCCGGCTTTCGCATAGCCAAGATTGGCTAACGTCGAGGTGAGATTCGCACGGTAGTTGCCAAAACGTAACGTTTCTCTTAGCGGTTGGCCTCGTGTTTGAGGTCAACTGTGAACAGAATTGCAAGTCGTCTGCTTTCGCAAATAGCGGTTTTATGACCTTTTGGTTCCGATGTGAAATCGACATGGGTTACATATTCATATTTAGTTAACAGTTAAACATATAATTTGTACAATATAATATATATTTATATTTATATATATGTATTTGTTGGCCCTGATAAGGGTGGGTTCTTAACAAGCCACCTAGAAACTGACTACGGCCAAAGTGTAAATTTACCCTATTTTTGGGGGTTTTCCTTAATAAAAAAAAAAATTGACAACAGATTTTTAAGAAAATTGTATATGTTATAGTTCCATTTTGGACCTACCTTCGGACTAATTTTCAGATCTAAATCTCTAAAACTTTGCTTGGAAAAAATAAATAAATTCTAAAATTCTATCCCTTCTAGGGAAAAGGGTTTATGATATTTTTTTGTTTTGTTATTGTTTATCCACAGTACTGTGTTTGAAAAACAATTCATATAAATTTGGACGTTTTTCGACTATTTTTTAAAAAGTTATAGAGCATCGTAATTTTAAATTGAAAATGTTATATATTTTTTAGGTGTTTTTCTAGATTTTGATGGGGAATGCGTTACTTTTTTCAATTTTTGGCCTATTAAAGTACCTTTAAGGTATGATTTCTGATCTATAGAGTTGCTACACGAAGAAATCGGTTCAGCGGCTTACGAGATATCGCGGGTCCAGACACAAAAGTTAAAAAATAAAAACACATCATTGTAAAAAATATATCTTCTCAGCTCCGCACCGAAGCTAATAGTGCACAAACATTGTGTAGTAAAATATTTCAGAAAATTCTGCAACTTACGTTAAGACTTGATATAAATAAAATAATTATATTTGATATTAAATACTTTTTCATTATATGTTATTGAACATAATATTACAAAAAAAGTATAGTTTACTTCCATATTATCGTTTGATGTAAAATAAAGGATAAAAATATATTTTTGTACAGTTATCGTTGTCGATTAATTTTAAGTAGGTACCTAAAAACTTTTCTGTTCACCGTTTAATTGACGAAAATATGGTATTATCATTAATATTTTAGAAATTTTACGTAATTACATTTATTATTTATAATTAATATAGAATATAATATTAATAGATACAATAATTTTTGTTGGAGGGGATCAAGTTTTGCTTTCAATACTTCAATAACTATTTTTTTTTTTTTGGAAAAATAGCAATATATTTTACTGTCGAATAGGATTTATGAAGTTCTTGCTGCCAAAGCTTACATAAATTGTGAAAATTGAACTTTTAAATAGTCCTAATAAGATAACAATAATGTAACCGTCCGCTGATATTATTATAATACATACAAAAAAGACCTAAAATCTAAAAAAAAATGTACCAAACACTACCATAACCAAATGAATTCAATTTATATAAAAGGATATCGTGGTTAACATTTAAAATTTAAAAAACTGTAATCATCATAAACCTAAGTACCACTTGTCCAATGCACAAATATGCTCACACCACGCCCTTTATAAGTTAACAACAATTTACAAAAAAGAAACTAAATATCAATCCTATAATTATCGTCCATCACTGAAGAGTTGATACAAGTTTAGAACTCATAATAATTTAACTCCACTTTTTGGAACAACCTAACCTGACCTTTCTTGCTGCTACTCGTATTGATGCGTTTGATTCTAGTTCATCAATAAATAAATACTCCACATGTGTGATTATCGAAAAAAGTTTGGCTAAGGGTTAATTAACTTGAATATTTTACATGACCTTTCCGAATACTTTTTACAAAACTTTAATTAAAAATTATATATTCAAAAATGAAGGCGATTGCCATTTGCCCAATGCTCAGTTGTGCTCTCACACGCCAACTATATTATAGTGTATTAGGACTGCACATAAATATTATATAAAAAGAAACCTAATATTTATCTTGTAATTATCGTCTATCAACGAGAAGTTGATACATGTTAAAAACTCATAAATAAACAATGCACTTTCCAAGTTCTTTTTTTACCATATTTCTTATTCATCATACACGGAAACGGCTAAATACTTTTCTTGCTCCTGCTCGTTGTGCTGGGTTTGCCATTTGTCAATCATCATTCATTCTATGCTTGTCGGGCACTTTGACACATTGTTACTCGTTGCAAGATCGTTCTCAAACTTCAAGCTCAAGTATTTCTGTAAATCTCTCCTGTTTATGTTAAACTAACGTATTTAGATTAGAGCTGAGACCTCGATTCAAATTATTCGAATAGTAATCAAATAATTCGAATATTCGAATTTTTGCATGAAAAAACTAAAAAGAACTTCTTAATCTAAGAAGTAATATTTATTTTGTCAAATTTATGTTTTTTTGTAATTATATATTTACATAAATTGTTAAAACCTTAATTCTTGTAATAATATTTATTTTGTCAAAAGAATAATTCGTTTTAATTATATTTATTTTGTTAAAAAATTATTAAAAATAGATCAAGGACACCTTAGTTGTCTCTTAATTATTTTTTTTTAATCTAATTAATCCTGCAAAGAAAATTAAGTATTCGAATATTCGAATTTTTTTATTCGAATAGCCCCACCACTAATTTAGATCTAACATATAAAATATGTTTTATACATTTGTGGGAATAAAGGGTGATCACTTTTATCGTTAACTAATAAAAATATCATAGGGATCAATCAGAAATTTAATTTTTTTTATATTGTTTAATTCAATGTGATCTCAATTATACATAATTTTTTTTGTTTTCACCCCCCCTCCTAACCATAGATTTTTTGATAGCAACTTTTGAATCTTAAACGTAATGCATACATTTCGTCAACTTAATACACTGAGAATAACGTACTAAACATTTTGAGTGGTTGATAACTAGTTTTGTTGATAACTAGTTTTTTCAAAATGTTAAGAGTTTGGATGTTACGCTGGGAGAGGAAGTGCAGGAGAGTAGTCCGTGTAGATAAAAATAATATTATTCACCACCTTTCTTGCAGTCTAAAACTTGAAACAAATCAAAGATTAGTGCAGCATTTTCAATTTAAAAGGTTAGATGTGTCAGACAATCGGACAAAAATCGTTAAAAATTACTATCGAATTATTATTGATCGGTTTTTTTGCATAAATTCTACATTAAAATTGTATTTTTGTTTTAGATATCACCGAAAAAATATGGCTACCCACAAAAACGAAGACAAATCCTTTATCACTAACGTGAGATTGTTGAAGATAACCGGACTGTATCAAGTGCTGAATCCAATTGAAACCGACGGTTCGATTACGTTTTGGGGATATAATCTTTATCGATTGGCTCATATTTTAGCAGCAATATTCGACGGGATATTTTTAATTTTCTGCGTGACCGGCCTCGTTGGTTGGACCAACGACTTTAACCAATGGCTAAACTGTTTGATGCTATTAGTAGGCGGTTTTAACACTTTACTGAACGTCATCCGAGTCGGCCAGAAATCACAAGTCATTTGGAAATGTTTCGACATAATGCGCGACGATTTCTTGTCTTACCGACATTACAAGACGGACACGGTGAAGTATTACAAGAGCAAGTCGTTGACAGTCACAAACATATACGCCACACTGTGTTTGGCGATACTTTTGAATTGGTTGATCTACCCTGCGTTTTTCACTGATTATACGGTACGAAATCTACAGGGCGACACGGTGACTTACAAGAACAGCGTTATCAACATTTTGCTGTATCCGTTAAACGTTGACATGTACAATAAGCTGCACCCGTTCATTTACATTATCGAAGCCATTATATTAACGCAATGCGTAATTGGCTATGCACTGTTCGATTCGGTGCTCGTTATTTTCTGCTGGTCAATTGTAGCACATCTGAAAACAATCGCTTCGGCGTACAGCTCGTTGGGATACGAAAAAACTGAAAGTATGTGTCCGCATTAACTAGCTATCTACACACTGATTATTGTTTTCTATACTACCTCAACCGATAATATTTATCGAGAGGGCTCACTTGTATTTCAGATAAATCGGCAACGTTAAACGAACAATTCAAAACGATTATTTCGGATCACGCCAAAATCATATCGTGAGTGAGGTTATTATAATGCCACATCTGTCACTTAAATTACAAACTCTTTAATCGAGCTTTATATCAGCTTTGATATAAAGCTGTTTTAAATATTATTATTTGTCCTTTTGTCGATTGTATTAAATATTTTCTTATTTCTACACTAATTAAAAGTTTATGTTAGTGCTCTATTCAGAAGCATTTTCAGGTATATTCAAATCAGATAATTTGGTGTGATTTTTATCAAATGTGAAATTTAATAACTCAATTATGATTAAAAACAGTACAACACTTCTTTTGGAGACGCTATTTGCGTGTTACTACGCTTAATTATTATATCACAACGAAAAACTATCGTTTCGTTTTTAGGAATTGTACAGGTAGTTATATTATTCATAGTTAGTATAGAGTCAGAACTTAATCGTCATTAGTATAATCACAAGAACATAAAATCATTTGCAATACTTTAAACACATACAAAATGTTAAGTATTTATTGTAATGCAGAATATAAATACAATTTTTATTTAAATATTTAAATTTTCAAAATTAGTGTATAAATTAATTAAAATATTTTATAATACAATCAACAACAGGACAAATAAATAATTATATTTAACGCCGCTTTATATCAAAGCTGATAAGAAGGGAACCGTACAAGGCACAACAATTTCCATAAATAAACCTATCAGCCGTCTCTTAAACAATATTACTCATGGTCGATACGGTGTTGGAAGTGGAAGCACGGCTCACACAAAATACCCTACCAACATCCAATAGTCAAAATAAGGGGAGGTATTTATTTAATCTTTGGGAAAAGAGTCTTAAAGAATTGTTGCCTTATGGTTTAAAATCAGGCTTTAATTTATTATGAAATCCATTCATATTGTTACTTAAATAACATATAGTATTATAAATTGTAATGCTCTGTCCCTTACAAACTTACTTATTTATTTATAATGCACTTCCCTGTTTTTTTTTTTTTTTTGTAGTGTTATGAGAGAGTTGTTCGATACTATTCGGCCAATAATAGTATGTCAGCTTGGAACTTCTACTTGCATATTAATTTGTTTTACGTACGCCTATGTAGCGGTAATATTAAAATATTGTTATTTTTAATTAATTTCTTTGTATGAGTACGCTGATATTTAATAAAAATTTAACAGAATTATTTTAACGGGATGCCGATTATGTCTGTAGTGTCGGTGAAACATTTCAGTAGCACGATGTACGGCGTACTACGGTTGTTTATCTTGACTAAGTTTTGCGGACTTTTGGACCATCAGGTTAATTTTAGTTTACTTTACATTATTAAACCTATACGAAAATTGTCTTGGATTAAATTACATTATGAAATAAAATACCTACCTCGTTTGGTTACAGGTAAACTCGATGAATTTCTCGTTGTACAGTTGCAATTGGTTAGATCAAGATTTATCTTTCAAAAAGTTACTGTTGTTGACTATGGCCGTAAACAGTGCTAATATGAAGACGTTAACGATAACGCCGACCAAAAACGTTGATTTAAAGATGTTTGCAAGTGTATGTATATAATAATATTTGTATTATATAATTTATCACGCAAACCCAATTCCAACAGCGCAAATCAAATAGAAGCTCATAAATTCCCAGACCGTTGGGGTAACATAGCGAGACGAACTTGCATTTATTTTGTGTTGTTAGGAAAATCGATGACATTTTATAGTGAACCTGGTACCTTATTATAAAGAAGTTACTTAGAATACCTAAAATGTTACTTATTGTTATTTTGCAGTGTTTAAATTCCTAAAAACTTATTTTAACGAATACCACCGTATTTTTCTTCATTATCTTCATCCATTGTGTTTTCGTTTTAGAATTTAACATTTTTAAACGTTTGCTTTCAGACCATACAAACGTCATATACTATTGTCTCTGTACTATTGAAGAAAAACTTATCCGAACAAAATTAAAATCACAAATATATGAAAAGAGATATAACACTAGATACTATAAGTACAATATTATGAAACAACATATTATGTTCACGGTAGAACTGTATGCATATAACTTGTGTAATGTTACACTAACATAAATAGTTTTAATGCAATCATGTGTGATTAAAAGAAAATACATTTTTTCCCACTTTTAAATTTGTCTTTTGTTTAATACCACGTTACACTGTCTGTTTATTAAGAGTTTGGCTATAAGCTGTTTTTCGCAAAATCATAAGTTTATACAAACTAGTCTGTATTTGTGATGGTTGTATGTTAACTATAATTTAGTATAGTAGAAACATTACATTTTTTTTTTTCAATTATTAAATACTATATAATTTTAATTTTAAAAATCAATTCAACAAGACTTTTTCTCCTTTTTTCAAATATGAAATTATTTTTTTCGTAAAACAATTTTTAAATGAGATACGTGTTCTATTTTAAATAATTGTGAATTAATTAATAAAAGTGAATACTATTTATCATACCCAGAAAGCACCCTGAATGTCTCATTTAAAGCTCGGTAGAACTTTACATTACATCCTGTATATATGTATATTTATGTATGTTTTACCAGTTTAATTTAAATATTAGCCAATTTTTAAATAATTAAATAATATTAGGTTTTTAAATTCATATTAGTTTAAGATTTTCATAGAAAATGTTTTGTAACATATTGTTTCAAATCAATTTAGTATGCATTATGCAATACTTTTATACGAAAATAAAATATTGTTTAATAAGAGTCAAATATGGTCAAAAGTAAGTAATAATTAAGTTAGTATAATCATTATAGTGTTAGATTAACGCGCAATTTAAAATAGTAGAAATTTGATACTATTTTTTTAAATCTTTAAACCACTATATTGCAACTTACTGTTAATGTAAACAATTTAGAATAAAACATATTTGAGTTTTTGGAAGGTTCTTCAATTCGTCTTCTACTAGTATGAAAATAAGACAACCATGCCTAACATCTATTTAAGATTAGTTTTAGTTTCATTAAACAGATACCCCTTAAACATCTATCTCTATGTTTGTTAATGTATTTTTCGTCTTTATTGGGATTTTAATATTTTATCTACACTAATATTTTCATCCATATTATTAACTATCTTACTAGTAACTCTCTTTAAATGCAGTTTATTTATGGTTACATCATTGGTAAAAGCACATAAAGTGTTACAATATTTTTTTACTACAACTTTATCGCATTACTATTCACATTTTCAATTATAAATTTCGGGATGTCCTTTGTCAGTCGACCATTGTTATCCTCTTGCTTCCCCGCAAAAGCAGTCAAAATAAGTGTACTCTCTCGATTGCTGCCGAACAAGATTATTTGATAGTGTCCTTGTAAAAATAATAATGTACGAAAATATGGTATTATAATAAATATTATTATTAATATTTTATAAATTATACGTAATTATAATTACCATTATTATTATTATAATATTATTAGATACAATAATTGTTGTTGAAGGGTAGCAAGTTTTGCTTTCTAGCCTTAAAACTATTATTTTTTTTGTTGAAAAAACAGCAATATATTTTACTGACGATTAGAAATTATTAAGTTCTTGCTGTCGAAGCTTACATAAATTGTGAAAATTGAACTTTTAAATAGTCCTAATAAGGGTCTGCCTGTTAAGACTTTAGTACATTGTGTAAAGAATAATCCATACATATTCTGGACTAATTCGACTATTTCTTAAAGAAGGTATAGTGCGCCGTAATTTGTAGTTGGAAAATATGTAATTTTTTGGGCGCTTTTCTCCATTCTGATGGGGAACGGGTGAAATGTTTTAATGTTTATCCCAAAAAAGTACCTTTTAAGTACGATTTCCTATCTTTAGAATTGCTGCATGGAGAATTCGGTATCATTGTAAAAACAAAACCTTTTCAGCTCCGCGTCGAAGCTAAACGAGAATTTAGAATGCCTAAAACAAGAGAAAATCATTAATTAATCATTAGTTAAATTCTTACAGAATATTACAAATGTTGCATATTTAACTGTAAATTTACGGCGCTCTCTAAATCTTCAAAAATAGTATCAAAAATTAGTTTCAAATTTTTGTGGAATTTGACCTTTAGAGAAATAACTAATAAATGCCGTTTAGGAGTATCTAGCAATGATTTTATCATTTCTATATTTATTGTTCATTTGTTTTTTGTAGGGACGGCAATTTTTTTTTTTAAAAAATTTTAAAGTCGTTAAATTTGAAAACGTCATAGAGAGCGGGACACTTGTACACACAAAAAACGATACAACGTGAATTTTGAAATCGGGAAAAACACCCAATAGATTTACATATTTTTCAACTTCTAATATTTCTTATAGACCTGTAATTCCCCCCCCCCAACCACAAATTGCTCAGTTACTACTACGAACCCCTCACCACTGTACTGGCTTTTCCAGTTTTGCTAGTGAATACAATATTACATTTGGGTTATCACCATTGTTTTACATTTTAACACGTACAACTGTATAGTCATAAAACAAATATCAAACTAAAAGAAATTGTGTACAATTTGCATATATTATTGTACACTTAAAAGATATCGTGGGACCAGCAAATGTGTACTTAAAATGTAATATTTAGTCTTGTGCAGGGTGGATACGATTAGGGTTGATCGTCGTCTATAGAAATGTACTGTCATAGTTACCAATATATATCGTAATTAACAATATAATGAAAATATTTTCCTTACCTGTTAAATTGTTGATTAACACGCACATAGCCACCAAGAAACTGACTACGGCCAAAGTGTAAATTTACCCTATTTTTGGGGGTTTTCCCTAATGAAAAAAAAATTTGACAACAGATTTTTAAGAAAATTGTATATGTTATAGTTCTATTTTGGATCTACCTTCGAACTAATTTTAAGATCTAAATCTCTAAAACTTTGCTTGAAAAAAATAAATAAATAATAAAATTCTATCCCTTCTAGGGAAAAGGGTTTATGATATTTTTTTGTTTTGTTATTGTTTATCTATAGTACTGTGTTTGAAAAACAATTCATATAAATTTAGACGTTTTTCGACTATTTTTTAAAAAGTTATAGACCATCGTAATTTTAAATTGAAAATGTTGTATATTTTTTAGGGGTTTTTCTAGATTTTGATGGGGAATGCGTAACTTTTTTCAATTTTTAGCCTATTAAAGTACCTTTAAGGTATGATTTCTGATCTATAGAGTTGCTACACGAAGAAATCGGTTTAGCGGCTTACGAGATATCGCGGGTCCAGGCACAAAAGTTAAAAGATAAGCATTTTAGTAGTTACGCCACTTAACAGGTAATATGGACATTATTAAATAATACCGTAGGATCTGAAATGAGCACTAAAAATCTATTAGGCAAATCGCCTAACACTTCAACACCCACGCAAAAACACATCCCAAACGTCATATCAAAACCAACGGGTAACCGAACCCAAAATAACATCACTCCAAAAATACAGCAAACCTCTACCTCTGCCAAATCACCAATAATAAACCAATACCGCATATCAATGCCGAGCCAGACGGTCGGTACCAACAAACACTACCCCTCCCCGGCCTTCAGCTCCGCAACGTCTACCTTTTCCATCAATACACCGCACGCAATCGGTAACACAACCGCTAATGAACCCGATACCGAGATAACCGCCAGCATTACGAACACCGCGCTTACAAGCCATAAAGACGGACAAAATGCCTTTACACATACAAACCCAACACAAACAACACACATGACAACAAATAGCTCTAACAGAAATTTTGCTTCAATAACGGCAAATTATAATTCACCCAAAAGAGACCAAGCCCTCGTATTCAACTCCATCGATGGGGTTCCACAAAAAGAATATATTCTGGCCGTAGGTCAAATAGTATCACCAAAAAATATCACCTTCGTGTCCAGAATCTCCAATAACCGCTTCTGTATATTCTTATCTAATAAAAGCACATTAGACGTACTGTTGGAAAAAACTAAAATAATTACAATAAACGATCAAGAAATTCAATTACGCAGATTAATCAATCCAGCCAAGAGAATAATCATCTCAAATGTTTGCCCCACCATACCCAATCAAGCGATACTTAACGCCCTCAAAGGTGTTGATATAATTCCCACATCCCAAATTAATTATTTAAAAGCAGGAATAAATATTGAAGGATACGAGCACATAATGAGTTTTAGAAGACAAATGTATATAAAACACGAGGACACAAATAAAATCCCGGGATCACTAGTAATTAACTCAAACGGATCCCAATTTCGTATATTTCTCACCGACGACTCAATCACTTGCTATACTTGTAAATCTACCGGACACACTTCCAAATCCTGCAAAAAAGATATTTTAGACGAATTAAGCACCCAATATTCCGATAACCAGTACCCAAAATTACTACAAGACACTCCATCAAAAGAAGTTACCGAAAGGGTAGATCATTCTCCCCCTCCCAAACCCGCCCAAATTTCTGACTCGTCCGACGTCGGTAGACCCATGGATTGGTCACAAGATGACAACTTATCAATTAACACAATAAAAACATTTTCCCCACCTACAGTCACCAACTCACCCGACGAAAAGAATAAGGATTTCACCCAAGAGAACACGGACCACTTATCAATACCCCCGAAACATAGTTTACCCCCTATCGTAATAAACGAAACTAACGAAAAAAATAAAAGACCACTATCCGAAACATCTCTTTCACAAAAATCACCTACCACGATTAACATTGCAACCTCTCCTATTGTTAACAATAAGCCCGAGAAAAAGAAAGTCAAAATATATTCCCGATCCAATTCTTTCTCGCAAGTTGAAGAAATCAACCTGGAAACCTTATTGAAACCAGCTCAAGAGTTTTTTCTCAGGGCCAATGACGACCCATTATCAATATCTCAATTCCAATACGTAATTGAAAATTTTTCAAATAAGTCGATCAATATACATTCCTTATGCAAACAAATCAATACAGATATACCCTCGATTTTAAACATAATTGAAAAAGTTCGTCCAAAAATAACGGATAGAGGATTGAAGACCAAACTCACAAGACTTTCTAACCTCTTATTTCAAAGCTTGCCACCCCAAGAAGACAATTAAAGTTATTCGCACTCAAATAGTAAAACACCACTAAATATTAATATATCTGAATGTGCACAATATTACAATGGAACATAAACGGGTTTTATAAAAAACTCGATGAACTAAAAATTATATTAACAGAAATCCAACCAGCAATAATATGTTTACAAGAAACTAATTTTAAAAACGATAACACAGGAAAACTACTAAACTACACAGGTTATAGTAAAAACCGAACTGAGGGATTACGAGCTAGTGGGGGACTGACAATATATGTCAAAACTGAATATCCTAGTAAATTAATCAACATAAACACCCACTTCGAAGTCACAGCGGTTAGAGTAAAACTTAAATACCTAGAATTAAATATATGCAACATATATCTACCAAACCAACACAGCTTCGACCATATCGATATAACAAATATTCTAAAACAAATACCAACGCCTTTCATCATTACTGAAGACTTCAATAGCCACAACATCAAGTGGGGATCCGTGTCAACCGATAGAAGAGGAAAAGAAATTGATAAAGCGTTCGATGACGACAATATTGTAATACTTAACAGCAACGAACCCACTCATATAAATATCGCAAACGGTCTTACGTCCAACATTGACCTAACATTATCTAACGCATCCCTAGCACAAAGATTACAATGGAAAGTATATAACAATAAAACCAGCAGTGACCACTTCCCCATTATCATTAAATACTTATCTCGGATCCCCGATGAACCTCCCTCCGGTGAAAGGTGGAATTTAAAAAGTGCCGATTGGCCACTTTTTTATGAATTACTCGATGAAGAAATCAAATGTATAAATGATGCCGAAACGGTAAGCATCGATACAATAGTACATACATTTACTAACTCAATACTTAAAATAGCAAATCTTACGATAGGTAAATCAACTGCTAATAAAAAAAACCCAAAGTACCCTGGTGGAATCAAAACATTAAATCGGCAATCAAAGATAAACATAATGCATTAAAAAAATTTCAAAGGCATCCTAAAAGCAATTGATACTATCAACAACAGCGGACTAAGACTAGCTATAGGTGCTTTCCGCAGTAGTCCAATTTTAAGCATATATAACATTACTGGAGAACACCTACCCGAGATAAAAAGGATAGACTTAGCTCTAAAATACATGGTTAGAACAGTTAGAGCCAACTTCAACTCACTCACAGAGGAAAATACTGAAATTCACCAAGAATTAAAAGTAAACGGTATTAACACGGCTCAAATAATTTCAAGAGAACCAATGACCCATCCTCCTTGGATAGCTCATTACGCAATAAATACAGAACTAACTTCCCTCCTAAAACCTCAAACTCCTCCCCTAGTATACAGAAGTCACTTTCTCAGTATACTAGAACAATATAAAGACTACCAAAAAGTATACACCGATGCTTCTAAATCCCAAGACGAAGTTGGCTTTTCAATAATATTCCAAAACAGAAATCTACTATTCAAACTTCCAAGCACATGTTCAATATTCTCGGCTGAAGCAATTGCGATACTAGAGGCAATAAAAAGAATAATACATGAAGAGCACTCAAAACATATTATTTTTAGTGACTCCCTAAGTACCCTCAACAGCATCAAAAACCAATTCCATCCCGGCGACATCGCAATAAAAATTTAAAACAAACTAAATGAAGCCTCAACTATGAACAAACAAATCACGCTCATGTGGGTTCCTGGACATGCAGGCATCAAAGGTAACGAGTTAGTCGACCAACAGGCTAAAATTGCCACTTAAAATGCGGAAGTAACATTAATACCAGGGCTAACATACGATGACTTAAAAACCCAGATTAATGAGATGTCCAACGACAAATCGCTCCAGTTATGGAAGCAACAAACTACCAAACTGAACACTATTAAAAGTTCCACTAACCGATGGATTAACAGCTTCCTAAAAAGGAAAGATGAAACAATACTAAACCGCATGCGAATCGGACACACGAGACTAACCCATGGTTATCTAATGGCTAAGGAAGAAACTCCTATATGTGTAGCTTGCGGTGTAAGACTGACCGTGAAACACATATTAACCGAATGCCTCAAGTACTAACAAGACAGACAAAGGATTGGAATCGACGCGACACTTGACTCTTCACTAGGACCAGAACCCGAGAACAATGCCAAGATGATCGACTTCCTAAAATCAACCGACTTATATAACTTAATTTAAAAATTACACATTCTCTTTCTTGGCTCTTAACTATTAGAATACGCAAACTTAATGTATACCCATTGTAAATAACTTTTTTCCACCACATCTGTAACTAATGGCCATAGATGCCGGGTTGTAAAAAAATGATCAATAAAAAAAAAAAAAAAATAATTATATTTGATATTAAATACTTTTTCATTTTATGTTATTGAACATAATATTACAAAAAAAGTATAGTTTACTTCCATATTATCGTTTGATGTAAGATAAAGGATAAAAATATATTTTTGTACAGTTATCGTTGTCGATTGATTTTTAGTAGGTACCTAAAAACTTTTCTGTTCTCCGTTTATTTGACGAAAATATGGTATTATCATTAATATTTTAGAAATTTTACGTAATTACATTTATTATTAATAATAAATATAAAATATAATATTAATGGATACAATAGTTTTTGTTGAAGGGGAGCAAGTTTTGCTTTTAATACTTTTAGCTATTTTTTTTTTTTTTGGAAAAATAGTAATGTATTTCACTGTCGAATAGGAATTATGAAGTTTTTGCTGCCGAAGCTTACATGAATTGGGAAAATTGAACTTTTAAATAGTCCTAATAAGATAACAATAATGTAACCGTCCGCTGAAAATTTACAAAAAAGAAACTAAATATCAATCCTATAATTATCGTCCATCACTGAAGAGTTGATACAAGTTTAGAACTCATAATAATTTAACTCCACTTTTTGGCACAACCTAACCTGACCTTTCTTGCTGCTACTCGTATTGTTGCGTTTGATTCTAGTTCATCAATAAATAAATACACCACATCTGTCATTATCGAAAAAAGTTTGACTAAGGGTTAATTAACTTGAATATTTTACATGACCTTTCAGAATACTTTTTACAAAACTTTAATTAAAAACTATATATTCAAAAATGAAGGCGATTGCCACTTGCCCAATGCTCAGTTGTGCTCTCACACGCCAACTATATTATTATTATTAGGACTGCACATAAATATTATATGAAAAGAAACTAAATATATATCTTGTAATTATCGTCCATCAACGAGAAGTTGATACCTGTTTAAAACTCATAAAAAAACAATGTTCTTTTCCAAGTTCTTTTTTTACCATATTTCTTATTCGTCAAACAAGGAAACGATTAATTACTTTTCTTGCTCCTGCTCGTTGTGCTGGGTTTGCCATTTATCAATCATCATTCATTCTATACTCGTCGGGCACAATGACACATTGTTACTCGTTGCAAGTTCGTTCTCAAACTTCAAGCTCAAGTATCTCTTAAAATCTCTCCTGTTCTTGTTAAAGTAACGTATTTAGATTAGAGCTGAGACCTCGAATCGAGTTTTTCTATTATTCGAATTATTCGATTATTCAAATAATTCGAATAGTATTCAAATAATTCGAATTTTGCATGAAAAAACTAAAAAGAACATCTTAATCTAAGAGGTAATATTTATTTTGTCAAATTTATGTTTTTTTGTAATTATATATTTACATAAATTGTTAAAATCTTATTTCTTGTAATAATATTTATTTTGTCAAAAGAATAACTCGTTATAATTATATTTATTTTGTTAAAAAATTATTAAAAATAGATCAAGGACACCTTAGTTGTCTCTTAATTATTTTTTTTAATCTAATTAATCCTGCAAAGAAAATGATAAAATATTCGAATATTCGAATAATCAGATCGAATATTCGAATATTCGAATAAAAAATTCGAATATTCGTTATTCGAATAACGAATATTCGTGCGAATAAAGTATTTGAATATTCGAATTTTTTTATTCGAATAGTCCCACCACTAATTTAGATCTAACATATAAAATATGTTTTATACATTTGTGGGGATAAAGGGTGATCACTTTTATCGTGAACCAATAAAAATATCATAGGGATCAATCAGAAATCAAATTTTTTTTATATTGTTTAATACAATGTGATCTCAATTATCCATAATTTTTTTTGTTTTCACCCCCCCCCCCTCCTAGCCATAGATTTTTTGATAGCAACTTTTGAATCTTAAACGTAATGCATACATTTCGTCAACTTATTACACTGAGAATAACGTACTAAACATTTTTAGTGGTTGATAACTAGTTTTGAACAACTATTTGCTCGGAGATAAAAATAATACTACTCTCTCTGTACTCTGTACTTTCCTCCTGCCCTAAACTTGAAACTTCAATAACTTTAAAAATAGTTATCCGAAACAAGTGATTGAGCAGTCAAAATTAGTAGTAGGTGCATTATTCTCAATTTAAAAAGTTAATGAAATGTATGCGTCATCATATAAAATTAAAAATTAGTAATTAAAAGTTTGAAGATAGATAAAAACTGAACAAATTATGAAAACTGAGATCACGTTGTACAAAAAACATATAAAAACAAAAAATACAACTTTTTTTATACCTTATGAGATATTGAGTGGTCCATGATAAAAGTATCACCTTGCATACTATATAATTTGAATTTTAAAAATAATTACGTCTAATTTCAGTGTCACTGAAATTTCAGTTCATATAATTTTAGACCATAGAATCCAAATTTTAATTAATAGCCCAGTTACGGTATACATGGTAAAGAAACTTGAGGATAAAATTGTGCTCTCACACGCCAACTATATTATAGTGTATTAGGACTGCACATACATATTTTATAAAAACAAACTAAATATTTATGTTTTAATTATCGTCCATCAAAGAGAAATTGATACATGGTTAGAACTTATAAATAAACAATGCTCTTTTCCAAGCTCTTTTTTTACCATATTTCTTATTCGTCAAACATGGATTAATTACTTGTCTTGCTCTTGCTCGTGGTGCTGGCTTTGCCGTTTGTCAATCATTGCTTTATTCATTCTATGCTCGTCGGACACATTGTTACTCGTTGCAAGATCGTTCTCAAACTTCAAGCTCAAGTATTTCTGAAAATCTCTCCTGTTTTCTTAAAAGTAACGTATTTAGATCTAACATATAAAATATGTTTTATACATTTGTAGGTAGGAAGGGCGATCATTTTATCGTGAACCACTCAAAATATCATAGGGTTCGATAAGAAATTAAATTTTTTTATATATTGTTTTAATACATATTGATCTCAATTATCCATATTTTTTTTGTTTTCAGCCACCCCCCCCCCTCCTAGGCTTAGATTTTTCGATAGCAATTTTCGAAACTTAAACGTAATGCATACTTATTCATTAACTTATTAGCGATTGATAACTAGTTTTGAACAGCTATTTTTAAAATGTTAAGAGTTTGGATGTTACGCTGGGAGAGGAAGTGCAGGTGGGTAGTGCGTGTAGATAAAAATAATATTGTTCACCACCTGGAGGAAACTCCGGCTTAAAACTTGAATTAAATCAAAGATTAGTGCAGCATTATAATGATAAAAGGTTAGATGTGTCAGACAAAAGGACAAAAATCGTTAAAAATTATAATCGAATTATTATTGATCCGTTTCTTGCATAAATTCTACATTCAAATTATATTTTTGTTTTAGATAACCCCGAAAAAAAATGGCTACCCACAAAAACGAAGACAAATCCTTTATCACTAACGTGAGATTGTTGAAGATAACCGGACTGTATCAAGTGCTGAATCCAATTGAAACCGACGGTTCGATTACGTTTTGGGGATATAATCTTTATCGATTGGCTCATATTTTAGCAGTAATATTCGACGGGATATTTTTGATTTTCTGCGTGACCGGCCTCGTAGGTTGGACCAACGACTTTAACCAATGGCTAAACTGTTTGATGCTATTAGTAGGCGGTTTTAACACTTTACTAAACGTCATCCGAGTCGGTCAAAAATCCCAAGTCATTTGGAAATGTTTCGACATAATGCGCGACGATTTCTTATCTTACCGATATTACAAGACGGACACGGTGAAGTATTACAAAACCAAGTCGTTAACAGTCACAAACACATACGCCACACTGTGTTTGGCGATACTTTTGAATTGGTTGATCTACCCTGCGTTTTTCACTGATTATACGGTACGAAATCTACATGGCGAAACGGTGACTTACAAGAACAGCGTTATCAACAATTTGCTGTATCCGTTAAACGTCGACATGTTCAATAAACTGCACCCGATTATTTACATTATCGAAGCCGTTATACTTGTGCAATGCTTCATTGGCTTTGTTCTATTCGATTCGGTGCTCGTTATTTTCTGCTGGTCAATTGTAGCACATCTAAAAACAATCGCTTCGGCGTACAGCTCGTTGGGATACGAAAAAACTGAAAGTATGTGTCCGCATTAACTAGCTATCTACACACTGATTATTGTTTTCTATACTTCCTAAACCGATAATATTTATCGAGAGGGCTCACTTGTATTTCAGATAAATCGGCAACGGTAAACGAACAACTCAAAACGATTATTTCGGATCACGCCAAAATCATATCGTGAGTGAGGTTATTATAATGCCACATCTGTCACTTAAATTACAAACTCTTTAATCGAATAGCCAATAGATTTCCGTTATTATACGAGGTATTCAAAATGTTCGAAAATGGGCAGTTCTTAGAGCCTTTGTTGATTTTTAAAATTTTGACTTTTGGACATTGGTAGGAATTTTTGCGAGAGCCGTGCTTCCACTTGCAACACCGAATCGACTATGAGTATTATTGTTTAAGAGAGGGTTGATAGGTTATTGTATGGATATGGTTTTGCCGCGTGCGGTTCGTTTCTTATCAGCTTTGATATAAAGGTGTTTTAAATATTATTATATGTCCTTTTGTCGATTGTATTAAATATTTTCTTATTTCTACACTAATTAAAAGTTTATGTTAGTGCTCTATTCAGAAGCATTTTCAGGTATATTCAAATCAGATAATTTGGTGTGATTTTTATCAAATGTGAAATTTAATAACTCAATTATGATTAAAAACAGTACAACACTTCTTTTGGAGACGCTATTTGCGTGTTACTACGCTTTAATATTATATCACAACGAAAAACTATCGTTTCGTTTTTAGGAATTGTACAGGTAGTTATATTATTCATAGTTAGTATAGAGTCAGAACTTAATCGTCATTAGTATAATCACAAGAACATAAAATAATTTGTAATACTTTAAACACATACAAAATGTTAAGTATTTATTGTAATGCAGAATATAAATACAATTTTTATTTAAATATTTAAATTTTCAAAATTAGTGTATAAATTAATTAAAATATTTTATAATACAATCAACAACAGGACAAATAAATAATTATATTTAACGCCGCTTTATATCAAAGCTGATAAGAAGGGAACCGTACAAGGCACAACAATTTCCATAAAACAACCTATCAGCCGTCTCTTAAACAATATTACTCATGGCCGATACGGTGTTGGAAGTGGAAGCACGGCTCACACAAAATACCCTACCAACATCCAATAGTCAAAATAAGCGAAGGTATTTATTTAATCTTTGGAAAGGAGTCTTAAAGAATTGTTGCCTTATGGTTTAAAATCAGGCTTTAATTTATTATGAAATCCATTCATATTGTTACTTAAATAGCATATAGTATTATAAATTGTAATGCTCTGTTTCTTACAAACTTATTTATTTATTTATAATGCACTTGCCTGGTTTGTTTTTTTTTTTGTAGTGTAATGAGAGAGTTGTTCGATACTATTCGGCCAATAATAGTATGTCAGCTTGGAACTTCTACTTGCATATTAATTTGTTTTACGTACGCCTATGTAGCGGTAATATTAAAATATTGTTATTCTTAATTATTTTCTTTGTATGAGTACGCTGATATTTAATAAACATTTAACAGAATTATTTTAACGGGATGCCGATTATGTCTGTAGTGTCGGTGAAACATTTCAGTAGCACGATGTACGGCGTACTACGGTTGTTCATCTTGACTAAGTTTTGCGGACTTTTGGACCATCAGGTTAATTTTAATTTTACTTTACATTATTAAACCTATACGAAAATTGTCTTGAATTAAATTACATTATGAAATAAAATACCTACCTCGTTTGGTTACAGGTAAACTCGATGAATTTCTCGTTGTACAGTTGCAATTGGTTAGATCAAGATTTATCTTTCAAAAAGTTACTGTTGTTGACTATGGCCGTAAACAGTGCTAATATGAAGACGTTAACGATAACGCCGACCAAAAACGTTGATTTAAAGATGTTTGCAAGTGTATGTATATAATAATATTTGTATTATATAATTTATCATGCAAACCCAACTCCAACAGCGCAAACCAAATAGAAGTTCATAAATTCCCAGACCGTTGGGGGAACATAGCGAGACGAACTTGCATTTATTTTGTGTTGTTAGGAAAATCGATGACATTTTATAGTGAACTTGGTACCTTATTATAAAGAAGTTACTTAGAATACCTAAAATGTTACTTATTGTTATTTTGCAGTGTTTAAAATCCTAAAAACTTATCTTAACGAATACCACCGTATCTTTCTTCATTATCTTCATCCATTGTGTTTTCGTTTTAGAATTTAACATTTTTAAACGTTTGCTTTCAGACCATACAAACGTCATATACTATTGTCTCTGTACTATTGAAGAAAAACTTATCCGAACAAAATTAAAATCACAAATATATGAAAAGAGATATAACACTAGATACTATAAGTACAATATTATGAAACAACATATTATGTTCACGGTAGAACTGTATGCATATAACGTGTGTAATGTTACACTAACATAAATAGTTTTAATGCAATCATGTGTGATTAAAAGAAAATACATTTTTTCCCACTTTTAAATTTGTCTTTTAATTTATTACCACGTTACACTGTCTGTTTATTAAGAGTTTGGCTATAAGCTGTTTTTGGCAAAATCATAAGTTCATACAAACTAGTCTGTATTTGTGATGGTTGTATGTTAACTATAATTTAGTAAAGTAGAAACATTACATTTTTTTTTCAATTATTAAATACTTATTCAGCAAAATAGTTGGAATGGAAATTGGAACTGACGGTTTTTACACATTTTTTATAAAAAAGTGAAAAATAGTTTTTGTTGAAAAAATGGTAATGTGAGAAAGTTGGATCAGAATTCGTTTTTTGACATGACGTACAATAGAGAAAAGTATTGGTCACAATGAATTGTGACACTGAAGGAAAAGAAGAGCAATATTAGAGTAATATAAAGCAAAATATTCATGTTCTAGATATTTTGATTAGAAAAATCACCTGCAAGAACTTTTTTTGACATGTCAACTATTTCCTTTAGATCCTCTGTAATTTGGCAAATTATGTACTAATACAATTGAATTATAATTAAAAATATAAAATATACTATATAATTTTAATTTTAAAAAGAAAATCAAAGTTTTATATTCAGTGTCTCTGAAATTTCAGTCCATACAATTTTGGACCATGGAATCCAAATTTAAATTAACAGCCCAGTTACGGTATACTTAGTAAAAAAGTTTGTGGAATATTACAAACTGAAGTCCTGTTCTATCCCTCTAAAATAATGTTAAAACGTGAAAAATGGTTTCAACAGTGGTCGTTATTAAATGTATATATATATATATATATATATATATATATTTATATACAGGATGTCGTGGTAAGTTCTACCGAGCTTCAAATGAGACATTTAGAATGCTCTATGGGTACGATAAATGGCATTCATTTTTTTTAATTTAAAAATAATTTAAAATAGAAAACTTATCTCATTAAAAAAAATGTCTTACGAAAAAAATAATTTTATATTTGAAATCAGGAGAAACAATCTTGTTGAATTGATATGTAACATGGTTTTTTGGTATTTGGCCACACATGCGTCCACAGGTTGGCCGGCATGTGATCAAAATCAACATATGGCATGCGACACATCATTTTGGGTTAGAATTTTATTCTCAATTCAGCGGTGTCCTTAGAATTATTTTATATTAAATGATTTGTCGCATACTATATGTTGGTTTTAGCCACATGTGGCCACCCTGTGACGTATGTGTGGCCAGATACCAAAAAATCATGTTACATATCAATTCAACAAGATTTTTTCTCCTTATTTCAAATATGAAATTATTTTTTTCGTAAAACAATTTTTAAATGAGATACGTGTTCTATTTTAAATAATTGTGAATTAATTAATAAAAGTGAATACCATTTGTCATACCCAGAAAGCATCCTGAATGTCTCATTTAAAGCTCGGTAGAACTTTACATTACACCCTGTATATATGTATATTTATATATGCTTTACCAGTTTAATTTAAATATTAGCCAATTTTAGCGAACTTCCTGCCCACTTCTATAGAGTTGAAAATTAAATATGTTTTACCTGATATCAAAATTTCAAAGTTTTCATTTACAAATGATTTTTTGGACGCACTAGCAAGTCGTTCATACACGGATATTGATGATACAACTATGGCACATGACCTAACCTAAAATGAATAAATATTTAAAACCAATTAAAAATAATTTATAAAATTTAATATCGTTTATATTAAATAATATTAGGTTTTTAAATTCATATTAGTTTAAGATTTTCATAGAAAATGTTTTGTAACATATTGTTTCAAATCAATTTAGTATGCATTATGCAATACTTTTATACGAAAATAAAATATTGTTTAATAAGAGTCAAATATGGTCAAAAGTAAGTAATAATTAAGTTAGTATAATCATTATAGTGTTAGATTAACGCGCAATTTAAAATAGTAGAAATTTGATACTATTTTTTTAAATCTTTAAACCACTATATTGCAACTTACTGTTAATGTAAACAATTTAGAATAAAACATATTTGAGTTTTTGGAAGGTTCTTCAATTCGTCTTCTACTAGTATGAAAATAAGACAACTATGCCTAACATCTATTTAAGATTAGTTATAGTTTCATTAAACAGATACCCCCTAAACATCCATCACTATGTTTGTAAATGTATTTTTCGTCTTTATTGGGATTTTAATATTTTATCTACACTTATATTTTCATCCATATTATTAACTATCTTACTAGTAACTCTCTTTAAATGCAGTTTATTTATGGTTACATCATTGGTAAAAGCACATAAAGTGTTACAATATTTTTAGCTTCGATGCAAAGCGAGAAGGTATTGGTTTTACTCTGATGTGTGTTTTTTTTTTATCTGTATACACTGTAACTTCTTTAATACTGGTCCAATTCTTTCGAATAGCAACTCTATAAATCGCAATTTTCATCTAGTTGGTACTTTGGGGAGGGGGGTAAAAGTTGAAAAAGTTTAATTCTTCACAGACGAAAGTTGAAAAAACAAAAAAAAACCGTACGAGTTTTTAAGTTAGAACTTTTACTGGCTATAATTTCGAGAAAAAGAGTCGGATCGAGTTGAAATGTATAAGAAATAATTATTTAGTATGCCCGCACACGTCAGTTGTGTCAAACTTAAACTATACCCATTTCCCACCCCCCTAGGGGGGGTACATTTTTTTTTGTTTTTCCGGGTTTTTAGCGGTAATTTTAAAAATTTTGGGTTGAAAATTTGGCAGTAGTTGGAACTCATATGTACCCATAACATATTAAACGGTAAAAAAATTCGGCACCACAGTTTTTTTTTAATTGCCGGCAAACTGTGTTTTCGCAGACTTCGTATATTTTAACAAAAACACCTAAAATCTTTAAAAAAAATTGATCAAATCATTAAAACAATTTTATTTATATCTATGCAGAATGATACTATTAGGTTTTGTGCTCAAGTACCACTCTTGAATTAAAGTTTACACAAAGTTAATTTTTTTTTTTTTTACTTAAGTTCTTTCTGGCTGATTAAAATTGAGAACTGATAACAAATTCATAATCACCGACCCCAAAAACATATAATTTGACCCCTTTTAATGCCTTTTTCACAAAAATCCAGAAAAATGTTTTAGCTTCGATGCAAAGCGAGAAGGTATTGGTTTTACTCTGATGTGTGTTTTTTTTTATCTGTATACACTGTAACTTCTTTAATACTGGACCAATTCTTTCGAATAGCAACTCTATAAATCGCAATTTTCATCTAGTTGGTACTTTGGGGAGGGGGTAAAAGTTGAAAAAGTTTAATTCTTCACAGACGAAAGTTGAAAATACAAAAAAAAAAACCGTACGAGTTTTTAAGTTAGAACTTTTACTGGCTATAATTTCGAGAAAAAGAGTCGGATCGAGTTGAAATGTATAAGAAATAATTATTTGGTATGCCCGCACACGGCAGTTGTGTCAAACTTAAACTATACCCATTTCCCACCCCCTAGGGGGGGTACAATTTTTTTTGTTTTTCCGGGTTTTTAGCGGTAATTTTAAAAATTTTGGGTTGAAAGTTTGGCAGTAGTTGGAACTCATATGTACCCATAACATATTAAACGGGAAAAAAATTCGGCACTACAGTTTTTTTTTAATTGCCGGGAAACTGTGTTTTCGCAGACTTCGTATATTTTAACAAAAACACCTAAAATCACTGCTCCTATGCTATTATTAAAAAAACAAAATTTTTAAAATCTCCACAAAAGGTTATTGTTAGTATAGACGTTTATACACGTTAGTAATATTTAACTAATAAGTAATATATGTAGGTAAAATTTATTGTTTTCTCCATCACAGTACCAGTATACGATTTATTTTAATTTAAATGTAAGAAAATCGATTTTTCTTTAGAAAATAACAAGAAATTAATATACAGGATGAGGCAGTAAAACGGCGATTTTCTAATGTATTTAAATGGTAAAACTCGTTTCACTATCCCACCCTTTACATTTTAGGTATCTATGAAAAGGTTTTTTTAGTTGCATTTTATTTTGTACATTGTCAATCTAGTAAAATAGAAGTATAATATAGCTTTGAAATAATATAATCTGTGAAGTATAAATAGTTTGTGTGAGATTGCTTTAATGGAAGTATATAATACGTAAATAATTATTTTATTGAGAATAAGCGATTATAATTTAAACTATGGAGTACAAACGATTGGGACATGAATCGTCGACCATTCCAACAAAATATAACAAGACATTGTATATGTGTTATTTGGTCCACTAAGTTTTTGCAAAAAATAAAAAACCAGTACAGTGGGGTCGGTGCATAGTGGGGACGGAACATAGTTGGGTCGGGGCATATTGGGGATGGGGAGGTCACAGGTATACAGGAATTTTTAAATCTGAAAGTGATAAAATCACTTTCGAAAAAACGCTTCGATGCAAATCGGTAGTTAGTATTTTCAAGCCAGTACAGTCCAAACCAAGCACAGTATAAACCAGCAAAGTTAGAAAGTTTTAAATGAAGGTTCTGTATTTACAAATGAGCATCAAAGCGTTTATTTGAAAGCGATTTTATTCAATTTTATCACTTTTATTTATAATAATTCTTGTAGACCTGTGACCTCTCCGTTTCCTCATTGCTTTGATTACATTATGCCAATACTCTACTGTACTAGTCCTCTCAGATAAAATCACTTTCAAATTAAATATATCTGGTGGTAAAATTGCCTCTCCGGCAAAAGGATCATTGCTAAGTTGGTGTAACGATAGCTCCCCGGTGCACTCACATTAGCTAAAACATTGCAAAAGAATAGGTACCAAAAATATGAATTCTTAAATAAGTACAATCATTTTGGGTAGGTATCCGTGAAGGTTTGTTTTTATTTTAAATGCCAATATGTTATACCGTAACAATGTAAAATTATAAAATGTGTAAGCAGCATAACGTCTGTTGTTTTTTTCTCAAACCGATAAAATTGTACATCAGTAATCTTCATATTTTTTGCATTAGGTATAAAACCATACTGGCTCTGTTATTTGAACAATATGCGTGCACATTATTTTTCTACTTATTTACTACATGTTTAGATGTTTAAGAGGCCCTCGGTTGTTTTCAATTCTTGACAAAGTCTATTAAAAATAACTATGCCATCTTCATTTCATATAAAACAACCAGTGAACTGTAAAAGGCAATAAAATAAATAAACCAACCCGACACAACTATGCTCCGTCTACACTATGCCCCGACCCCACTGTACTGGTTTTTTTTCTGTACATTTATAAAACTAAATTCAGAATACTGGCAATTGCCCTACAATTTTAGATACTCAAGTAAAAATGCATGGACCCAAAATATAATAATAATCAAAACCGTTTTAACGTTGGAGACTTCAAATAATATAACTAGGTCAATGATAAAAGATGTTTTTGTTTTCGAATTTTTTCTTATTTAGAACATAAGTGTTTGACTGTAACTGTTTGAATGAGCATACAAAACAACAAATTAGAACAAGCAGTCTTCTTATTTTAAATAAATAATACAACTTAAAACGTGTTTTCAATACGTTTTCCCGTTTTAGAAAGTAAATAATATATACAATTATTTAGAAAAGTAATGATAAAGGTTTTAAATTTTGAATATAAAAATAATATAGTAACATTATTCATGACCGGATGTAGACATTTTTTGAGGGTTCTAAGACCAATTGAAGGAATATGGATAATAATAAAATACAATACAACACAAAAACAAAATATATGTATTAATAATAATTTATAATTTTTTTATTATTATTACATAAATAATAGTTTATTAAAAATGTATTTACAATTTTCTCATTTCTGTAAATTATGCCTAAAGATACACAACACATTTGTGTCTATATCGAGTATGTTTAACATAATACAACTCCAAGGTCTTTGTAATATTTTCGCATTTATAACGTACAACGAAAATTCAGAGCATAAAATAAAACCTTACATAATATTGTTTCGAAACCTAAAATTTGGGCCTCAGAGAGCAATCCAGTGATCACAGATAAAAATACAAATATCGATAAGAGAATTATACCTAATAACAATCGTGTGCTTGAAAATGAATGTTTAGTTTAAGGGTGGATATGATTAGGGTGACATTTGTTACATTTTTGTTCTAAACGTATTCAGTGTTTGCAATCTCTGGTGGAACCAGTTGACATTGACTATTTAATAAAACATTTCAATTAAACAATTTTTAGTCGTTAGATAAAACTTCTCTTCTATATTGGAATCTATAATGTAAGAGTGACTAAAGAATTAAACGCTCTCAGTTTGTTAGTTGTACATTCACTGATTACATACTTAACATACTACAATACATTTAAATGACAATTACACGTAGGGCTTTACAAGGAGTGAAACATAAGTAAAAAAGAAAGCAGAGTTTCAACATTATGTTATCTTCATAAATTAGTCACAAATATAAAACAGGTTTATTTACCATCCATAAATTACAAAGCAATAGATATTTACAATGTGCATTATTTGTTTGCAAGCTTTAAAGAAACTATACTCATCGATTAATATGTCATCATACTCTAAACTTTCTATGATGTGCGTTTCAATATTTAATATAGCGATACTGTTTATTTAGTGCACTAAATTATCGCTCTGTAGAGCAGTTTGATACGGGACAACATAGATTCATTCTCCGAGTAATATTTACATAAGGGATTGAAAGGTCCAGCTTTTCTATTGAAAACGGTTTAAATTCCGCACAAATTTGGAATTAGTTTGACTTGGTAGTTGTAAAATCATAAAATTGCGCCAACCAAATTGTTTAAGACTTTCAGCCTTTTTCCCAGGAGGAGGGAGGGTTGTTGAAATTTCGGGGTTTTCCTTGTGCGATTTTGTTGATGAAACTTTTTACATAGAAAATGCTAAGGTTATAAGAAATCGAAAATATTTTCGAAAAACATACACTTGTGCACACATGAGAAAGTTTTAGTCATTATTTTTGGCCATCGATAAATTTTCATACATTTTCAGCAGAAAAATACGTCGATCGAACGACAAAAACAATATATAAAATTGTCAATGTTCGAATTTCTCATTTTTTTTTTTGTGCATGTCTTAGTGTTACTTTTGACTTGGAAAATTCGAAGGTCATAGCAAATCGTCTAAACTTGAAAATTTTATCGAATCGGATATACTAATCTTAAGTATGGCTATCGATGGATATTCTCAAAGGAGAAATCCATTACAATTTAGGTCGGGACTCGAGTTGGGCCGAGCTGATTGAATGTGATAGATTCACTTTTTAAAAAATTAATTAAAACCTTAAACTGGTACTTGAGCACTCAAAACTTACTGGGGCCACTCGAAGGAGTATTCATAAAAATATTGGATTGATTTGATAGTTTTTTTTTTTTAAGATTTAACATGTTATTTGTACTTAACAGTTCTAACTCCAGACAAATTTTCGACTAAAAGGTCCTAAAAACCCCAAAAAACAACTTGCATCCCGTCGCAAGGGGGTGGGAAATGGGTCCAACTTAAATTTAAATCTCAAGTAAATATTCCTCTCTAGAAATTTTGACTCGATTCGACCATTTTTCTCGAAATTATAGCCAGTAAAAGTTGAAACTTAAAAACTAGTATGGTATTTTTAAAAAATTTAAATGTAAAGAAGTGAACTTTTTCAATTTTTAATCCCTTAAAGTTGCCAACTAGATAACATTTGCGATTTATAGAGTTGCTACCTGAAGGAACTGATCCAATATTAAAAAAGTTACAATGCATATACAGACACAAAAAAAACCTACATCATAATGCAAATATATTTCAGATACCAGCTGTTGACCCTTACTCATTGCAATCTACAAACTTACAACCATAAAAACGAAATTCTCCCCTAAGTTCTAAGGAAAGACATCTTTTTTTTTAATTAGTCAAAACTTGACTATAGCTATAATCCCGAAAGTCTTTTCATATGCTTCTAATTGCCAGTAGTTAGAACCACGTGTCTTAAAAATGTACTAAGTAATGCCTAATTTTTAAAAAATAGTCCATCTTGAAGTTTTATTTAAATAGATAATGAAGTATACAATTGCGACTAGCCAAAAAATACTTGTTTTCACCGAGATATACCCACTTTTCTAATGCAGACAAAAAAAAAAAAATTTCTTGAATCTGTCTAATAATTGAATTCATATTTATCAGACAATAACAGGATATTTATCACTGTAATTATTTTCTTCGAGTTTCTGGGAAAACGGAAGGAATTTAATTTAACATTTTGAAAATAAAAAAAAACTATAATTAGTATCACTTTGTCCTAAACGTTGTTTTTTTTCGGTTTGAAAATCAAACAAACCAAATACTGTTACTTTTGATTTGTCTACAGTGTTTAAAAAAAGTACTTAAATAGCAACAATTGTGTTAAAATTAATTAGGATTAGAGGAAAGAAAACCTGAAGAATTTAAAACAACAGCATTATTTCAGTCAATAAAGCTTCATTCACAGTGCAAACTAATCACAAAAACAATTCCTGGTTGATAAAATCACTTTGGGAAAAAATGCATAAACTTGTTAATGTGATATTACCGCCGATAGTACATTTTATGTATTAAAAATATAAATAGGTATTGATAAAAGCACTGTAAGAACAATGCACTTAAAATTAACCTATAAATATTGCATATAATTAGTTGGAATCATGTCACACCATTGGAGCAAGACTGCCACATTTCAACTTCTGAGGAAATATAACTTAACGATTGAACCTGCTCCCAAATGGTTAATTTTAATTTTGAAAGCTTTAATTTTAATACTTTTCAATTATTTTTTTGTTACCCAGTGCTTGTTATTTTAATTTCAAGCTACTTAGTTAAATCTCAGCCAGACACCACAATTTGGGGTTACGGCTATTTAGCAATAGGTTTTAACAAACCAAACTGCCAAATTTGTTTGTTGTGCCAGTTTACCATTTTAAATATTTTACAAGCCGTAATGAAAAATGTGGCAATTTTATTTTTATTTTTAGACTATTAATATACCAGACAAAATGTGGCAGTTTGTTATTATTTCACCAATGTCATATGGTTAAGAATTATTATCAAGTTGAAAGTTAAAACGACTCAAATCGAAATGAGACAGTCTTGATTTACTATGCTTAAGTATAAAAAACTGTAGCAGTATTATACTTTTTTTTTAACCGAAAAAACCAAGAAATTTATTACAGAAACGTTGGTTGGGTTAAACGTCAATTCATGTCTGGCCGGACACGAGGGCATTTGTTCCCTTAACCCTTTTTTACATCTACCTATAAAATTATGATAAAGACAATTTTGGATCTGATATACCATATCATAAAAAAAGGAAATGTAGATAATACATTTTACAATTTGCACGCCAGGAACTAAAAGAACCATTTAGACCCTTAGCAAAAGTTTTATGCCTTTCCGGTCGTTATTTTGCTAAATTCGTTTGTTATGACTACATTTTGCATATCGATAAAGAAAACAAAATGATAAATCGTTGCAAGACAAACACCCAATATAATTACACGTGTACCTTCGAGTACATTACAAAAACATGTTATTCTATTATTTTCGATAAATCAAAATACACTAGAAAATTGATTGATTCATTAAGGACAGGACACTAGTTTTCTCTTTAAAAAATAGCATTTATGTAGCTTTTATAACAATTTGAGACACTTAAGTTGTGTGTTGTTTTACAATATTATAAAACTATTATTAAACGTTTACCTTTTTTTTTTTTTTTTCACAGCTCAGTATTTTTACAGAAGCGTAGTGCCAGCAGAAAAAATAATATTTCACTCCACCCTTCCTCCCATTCTAAATTTTAATGTTTAATAACTCCCAAAGTAATTAGCCAAAACTGGTTGTCGACCGGTATACTATCCAGAAAATAATTCTCAGTTAAAATAGTAAAATATGATAACCAAAAATGTTTTCAAAAAAGAAATACTACAAAATTGCAATTATTCTAAAGCGTAATCATTCCATCTTTAAACCACGACGAAAACATTCGGTTTGAGTTCGATAAAATTTGTTTTATCAATTTTAAAAATACCCATTGCTGCTTTGTGTTTCGCTCAATTTGAAAATATTTAAAACGGCAGAGACCGTTTTAACAAATTAGGGGTTCGGTCTCAGGCCAATACGAACCAATAAGTCATTAATGATAAGACCATTGCATAGGTATATAAATTATTTTAATAATTGTTAGAGAGTGAGGATTTTGTATAATTTCGCACATTGGCGCATGTGTTTCAAAAGTTACACCGAGTTCAAAAGTAAATAAAGATTTATATGTGCGATTTTCTATGGAAGTATTATTTTCATCGAATTCTCGCCTAAGCATTAACTCGAAAACACAATTTGTTTTACTATAGAAAACCACTTGGGTTGTTCGATGTGCATTCCCATTTCCACTGTTTACATAAATTGAAATATACAAACCGACGAATTCAAGGTCTTCAGAAATTCATGGCCAACCCGACTTCTTGACGATTTTCTAGAATAATAATAAAAAAAAAACAATTTACTTGAATTGTTTTTGGTATTTTTTTTTTTTTGTAACACAATGTTATTTCAAGGTCATTGTAATTTTCCGCCCTCCGGTAAGAAGATTTTAGGGAGGGCTGATTTCGCAATATCTTATAGCAACTTGTATGAATCACAAATTTAGACATTTGTGTTAATCTATGTTTTGTTTTTTAGTAAAACAGAATTTGATTGGACTTTGATGTTTATAATAGAATTTAAAAGAGCCGTAGTCTTTTTGACAAGTTGGATTATTATTATTTTTATTTTTATAATACATAAATAGTCGCGTTTGCATAAATCGAAGTAATTGTTCAGACTCAAACGCCAAAACCGTTCACTAAACTGCCATAATCTACTATGCAAGGTTCCACTCTAAGCTCAATGGTCATCCGAACCAACTCGTTTACAACCTCTTCCTACTAGTAAACACAATATTATGATACCGACCGTTGGGTCCTAACCTGACCTAACACGGGTTGATGTTACCAATCGACAGTTATTCGCGTCTGTTCGCTTCTCACATCTGGTACACCATGTTTGTAATTGGTCCAGTGTTAAAAAATTTACAGTACATACAGTTTTGTGGGTAGAGAAAAAATTTTACTTTTGACAATAACGTATGTTTCATGTTTGTAAACATAATTATTTTTGCCGAAATGGCTTACTCGAGTAGAATCTCATTCTGCTAATCAGAAATAAATGTATTCGTTGGGTATCTACAATTTAAGTTTTCGAACAATTTTTTAAAATTCGAGAAAAACAATATGTAGACGTATATTTTTATCGAATTGTTTGTCTTTTTATCATGACGAATCCACAAAAGCACAACAACATTATGTGTTTTTGTTTTTTTGGCCTGTATGAAAAATCAAGCGTAGAATCACACCTAAGAAAACAATATCCATACCCTTCGCATGCGTCCCGACTTATAAAATTTAAGATTTGCAAGTACTTATATTTGCGGACTCCTCGAGACTTGAACAAAACAACCGAATGTACCATATTGCTTACATACTAAATTTTTCAAAAAAAAAATATAAAAAAAAACGTATGCATTCCTTTATAACAGAGATGACACTGGCAACGTACTTAAAACTGTAATTTTAGTATTAGGATGGATGCGATTAGTGTTGGTCAATAAATTATTAACAGTAAAGCAATATTGATTGACTAATGACTTGTTCAGGGTTTTCTTTAATAAAATAAAGTTTGACTACAGAGTTTTGAGAAGCTTCACTAAAGATCTATATACAGTCTACATAATTTCCAGACCTTAAGCCCTAAAACTAAAAATGAAACAAAGAAAAAGTTTCCACCCATTTTAGAGGAAGGGTTATTTTTTTTTGGTTAGCCAATGTTTTCAAGGGGAAGGCTGGAACTTTTTAAACTTTTTTGTTTTTATCGATATTTACTATTCCTATGATCAATGCGTTTATTCGATAGTATTTTTTTTATCCCTTTCAGTAATCTTATAATTTTTGAAATTCATCGTTTTTATTTTGTATCTTAATTTTTTTTCGCTAGTTGTATGGTAGTGCTCACTTTACACTTTATAGGTCAGCGCTCAATGTCAAGTTCTTAGGCACGAGCACACATAAGTCATAGTGTGCACTATTCTCGATCAAACACACGTTTCCCAATAACATATTTTTTTGGGTCACAAAAAATCGTTTTACACGCTTACTGGAGGAATCAATCATGTTCCGTAGCAGCTAAATGGCGAAATGCCATTTTCATATGTACAGGGTGATATATTTAACGTAGGACACTTAATGTCTCTTCAGACTTATTGCGATTCTGTATTTTTTTCAAAAATTGTTTATGTTATATCATGATATTATGAAATTACTAATTATTTAACTTTTTAAGGACTATTCAAAGCTCTATCAAATGTTGACCCTCAAACGGTAACGTACATATTATGTATGTATTTATATCGTTTTTAGTTAAGAATGGTTTTTTGAATATTTAAACTTATTTTGAATAATAACTGTTAAAGTTATTATATTTGTAAATTTAGGACGGTAGTCGGAATGAGGTTGTAGGTATAATGCGCGCAGATAAAAATAATATTACACCCTTCTAATAGTTATAAATTTAAAACTTGAATAACTTTAACAGTAATTATCCAAAACTAGACATTAGCCTTCTTAATATTCAGAAAATGTTTCTCATTAAAATATGTATGTTATAATTATTTTAGTATCAATAGTTGTGTTTTAAAGTTATTAAAGTTTAAAATTTAGGACGAGATGAAGGGTGGAGAGTAGAGATATTTTTATTTGTATGAATTACTCGGCCGCACTGAGATATTGAGTGGCTTACGATAAAATGATCACCCTACACAGTTTTTTAAAATCAAAATCTCTGTGCTAATGATATTCCATTTCATCTAATATCACATTTGTTAAAAACGCCATGATTAATACTATAAAATCTAATATATTATTTTAACATTAAACACAGTTACCAGTGCAGGAAAAAAATATTTTAAATTATTTTCTTAAACGTCATGTAATCATAGACTAGCAAACCACAATCAATGTTGTTAGTGTGAATACGAGATGATTTTTTTATTATAAATTGAGAACAAGCGGTTGAAAAAAATGCGAAAATTTTAGATTCACAGCCGGGGATTGAACCGTGGCCTGGGTGTTCTAAACACACCAGACTCAGCCATAGAATGACTTCATATTGTAACATAAGCATGTAACGCAGTTTCAAAAGTGTATTCAGTCCAAAAACATGTTAAAATCAGCAGGGTTTTGGGTTAGTATACTTGAAGTAATAAAATAAATTCTAACAAAATAAATAAGGAAATGATTTATTATTTAATCAAAACTACATTGTGTGTGACAAACTACACACATTCATTAATTTAATAATATAATAGTTGTAATATAATAATAATGTAATATGATAATAATATAATATAATAATAATGTAATATGATAATAATATAGTATAATAATAATGTAATATGATAATAATATAATATAATATAACAATATTAAAATAGAATAGTTCAAACAAAATCAAAACTGTCTTCATAAATAGGTTTTTCATCAAATCAAGGTCTATTAAAAAGTGGTCCAACAAATTTTTTTCCATCAAATAAACTCTTCTCGACGATTAATTCAACTTCCTTCTTAATAAACTTGAAATCTAAAAGTACAAAATATTACACGTTTTTTAACAAACGAATCCGGTCAATTTATCAGCAAATAAGTTGTGAATAATAATGCGATAGGCTTGCGAAAAATTGTATTTCAAATTAATGTAATTGAAGAATAATAATGGCAATTTATATCCTACATTTTTTGTAGTTAAAAAAATTAAAAAAAAACTTATGGTGTATGTCATACGTATTTTGTACACCAACGATTGTTCAATATTTTTTTCTGATCCGAGATTTATGTTTTTTTAGTTTAAAAGGTAATTATAATTAGCAGCAATACAAATAAAAAACTCCATTACTAAAATATTTTTTCAATAGTTTTGATAATTTTACTCAACACATTTATTAAGTATAACTATATTGTTTATTACTTGAGTTTTCCATTTTGTACGGTATTGCCGTTTTCGGTACTTTATTGTAATCAAATTTGATTTCCGGATTCGCATTATTCTCCTGTATTGCATTAATAACTTCTTTTAATTGTTGAAAACTTATGACTTCTTGATAATTAAAATCTGTCTTTTTTCTCTGTCCGAACAGTAGTGCTGCCGTAGCCTATTGTTTTTAGAATACAAATTAGACATTTAAATGTTTTAAAAAAGAGTAACAACGAATTGTCCGTTAATTTAAGAGTAAACTAGTGTAGGTAGATAAAAAAACCACTCGGTATTCAATTTTACAAATAAAACTAAATTTTCTTTAGCGAAATAAGAATGCCAGAAATCTACCAGATATGGGGCAAAACGCCAAATATGAACGATCGTTTGTAGTGATCCCCTCCGATGTTTTTTTAAAATTACACTGCATGTCTGTTATGACAAAAAAAGTTATCTTAAATTTTCTTTTGATTTTGTTTTCGATTATTTTGACCATGGTAGCCAAAGTATATTGAATTTTTTTTTTATAGTACTTTTGGCAATAATAAAAAATGATTTCATATGAATTTTGAGTAACAGAATATGATTAAAATTGAGTTTATAATCTAAAAAGTGGGTTTTTTTCGTGTTGCCCAAAAACCCGATTTTCAAAAGAAATATTTTTTTTTTTTTTTTTCCAATCTCCATTCTTGGGCAAATTCTTTAGCGACATACGCCTAATCACCAGAATTTTTTTAGCATAATCATATCAATTACATAATATTTAAAGCATTTTTGTTGAAAAACAATAAACTTATTTGTAATTTCTCCCCTTCTGGGTCAAATTCGCAAGAAATAGTTAAAAATTTGTTATTGTATTTAATAAATTTTATGTGTGGAAAATTATTAACTTAATAAATTGCTATATAAATCGTATAGTTTTACTGGTAGGAAGTATGTGTACATTTTTTTGATTCAAGAGAAAAACTATATTGTTCAAGATCCCAAAAAAAATAAAAAATAGAACTTTTGCTGAAAAAATTACATAAAAAAATTTTCAAGCATAAGATTAATTCTCTAAATAATAATTTACATTTTGTAAAAATCAGCAAGAATATTACAAGGTTAATCTCAACCTAATTGATACTGGATAATTGATACTAGGAATATTTCGAGTGTCCCTGCACATACAACTTAACTAGCCTTTTATTTGTAATATAGTTTTTATTTACCAATATTCCCGAAGGTAACCTTGGTCCGAAGTAACTTTTGATATAGCTCGAAACATCCTTAATATCGTATGTATAGTCTGAAATTGAAAGTCAAATGATAGCACAATTTTAATGAAACCAAATTAGGACAATTTTACGCCGAAGGAATTAAAAATCATTACGTGTAACATTATAAAAACAATGATGTGATATTAAATTATATAGTTTTATCAACATTAAAATTTTTAATTAACAACGTATCCCATATTTTTTTTTTGTACACCATCAAAAATCCTTTTTTCGTTTTTTTTCTGGGTTTTTAGTTAGAAAAACATTTTTTAAAAATTTACAGCTATACAAATGGCAAACGTAATGATGAAAAAGTAATAATTTTTTGAACAATTTACTTAATGAATTTATTAGAATTTTTATATTGTTTATTACTCGACCCTGACGTTTTCAAGTCATCAACACTAGGAATGTCTTTATTTATTTTTAGTTTCTCTGCTGCTTTCGCAATGATACCTCTTACTTCTTCCAAGTCAATGGTCGATTCTCGCGTTAAATAGTCCCTTACTATTTCATAAATACGATCCTGTTTTAAAAATAAGAATTAAACGTTAAAATGTATATTATAATTTTTACATAAAAATCAAATGGCTAAAATAATAGACATGTAATGTGGTGGTTGGCGGATGTTTTCAGCTTAATATTATTAATGTCATAGTACTTAAGGCATTTTTTTCTTAATATTAGTATGTATTGTTTATGAGTGTAAATATAATCATTTAAATACATTTTCGGAACAAAAACCAGGTAAGGTTAAAGCATAAAAATTAATTTTCTAAAAATATAATACATTTTACACATAGTTAAGCATTTTTCTTTGACCGTAATTAATAAGTGCTCGTTTTACTTACACGTTGTTTAGGAGTCGCAACATCGCCCTGACATTGCAAAAAGTATAACGTTACGCAGAAAAACAGTATGACATTAATTTTCGAACACATTTTAAATTTTCAAATTACCAACTAGGATTCTGAATTTTTAATTATTATTTTTGAAAGTACAAACTGTTTTAGTGAGCACGATTTTATAATGGAATTGGAGTATTGTATCTTTTTGAAATACCGCAGTACTTTCTGTAAGAAAATATACTTCAGGACTGTAAATGGTGTCGAATTTGTAACTACTAATATATGCGATTTCCTGTAAACAACAGAATATGTTTACGAACGGTTTACTTGCGTTGTTTGTCATTTTCAGTACACACACTCTGTTATTGTTATTTTTTAGAATAACTTACTACACTCGCTTCTAAAACTGTTTACTTATGTGCAAAATATAATATGCACGTATTGCAAACGTTTATCGATAGTGCCCTATCTAAAGAATATTTTATCAAATTAAAATTTTTAAATTACAATTTGAAAATATGTATTATTCTGGTTGATTTTTCTCAAGTAAATTGTGAAAGCATAAACTTTTTTGGGCCAAATAAGTTCTTTCGAGGTCTGATTTCTGATCTATATACCTGATACCCAAAAAAATCGGGTCACTGGGTTAAAAACACTTTAAGCTTAAGCACAAACAAAATAATATAAACAACACATTGTATAGAACAATACTTTCTCAGCTTCCATGCGGAGCTCAATAAATACTAAATTTACATTTCATTGAAATCAGAAAAATCTTTTGAAATTGAAGTTAATAATTAATTTTTTTT
Organism: Adelges cooleyi; assembly: GCF_023614345.1. Classification (NCBI taxonomy): domain Eukaryota; kingdom Metazoa; phylum Arthropoda; class Insecta; order Hemiptera; family Adelgidae; genus Adelges; species Adelges cooleyi. Next base: position 47,375 of record NW_026096367.1, read on the forward strand.
TTTGCTTAATTATCTTATCGTTATCAAATGGGTTATTTGAGAAGTCAAACTTAATAAGTCATTATTGGCTTTTTACTTATTCTAAATAACTTTCACAATCATAAGTATAGATTTTGAGATTAATTTTTTCAACTATTCGATCTAATTCGTATTTCTAAAAAATATTTCACGTTATAATTCTTTATTCAATGACAAATTTAAATCATATGGTGGAACTATTCTTTTTTTTTTTTATATAACTAGTTAGATCATTAGAGAATAACATTGCTGTGTATTTTAAATAAAACAAATAAAATAATATATTTAGATAATTCAATTTTGGAACAATAACCAAAGTCAATTGAATAGCAAATTTTTGGCTAGACCCCAGCCATAAGTAATATTTGTGTAAAATTAGCAAAAAGTAAAATTGGCGCTTTACGCTATATTTATGTACCTTTGTATCACAAAACTTTCAGTTATAAACGTTAGTTTCGTTACATCTAATTGAAATGTGTTATTGTTCAAAATATCGGCTAAACCACTCAAGGTCCTGGCACTCTTCTCACTGTTGCTTCTGTACGACATATTAACACATTTTACCATATTCAATTTCTGTATTAGTTTTTTCTCTCCAAAGTCAACTTATACTTTAGGTAATTTAATAATAGTAATTCCCCCCAAAAAAAAACGCTCTCAAATATAAACGCCTTAATAAAACCATAATTGTTTTTGTTCAACCCCAAAGTACTTCCTTAGCTGTATCAGTTGTCTAATCAATTACATTACGGTAATTAGTTAATTAATGTGTTATTAAGAGCGCACATTTTTATTTTATTAATTTTTAGTAATAAATGAATTGATTGTGTGTTTTTCTTCAGTGTATATAACATAATATTATGTATTATATATCGATACCTTAGAGCACACAAGTGCTATGTCCACTTTATATAGTTTTGGAGGTATAAAGTTTAACTCTTGAGCTCTTAAAAAAAAAATCCACAAAGGACATAGAATTTTACGGTAATTTGTAGCTGAACAATTTTTTATGCTCTTTGGACAAATCACTGGCGTTCATTTGATTTATCACGAGCTCAAGGATAACCAAAATCACAATTTTGAAAAAATCGACAAAGTACTTGTGTGTTCTAACGAAAAATCGATTTCGACCCTTTTTAAAATTCTGAAATTTTTATAATAAAATCAGAGACTCAAATCAAATCTTTTCGTCTCATAACGGGAATGGGTTGAGATTTTTTTTGATTTTTTTTTTAATAATGGATATTTCTTTTTTCAAAATTTGAAAAAAAAAATGTATAGTTAATTTTTTTTTTATTCGTAAGGCACATTCGTTACAAATTGGAATATTTGTAGTATAGTGCAAAATAATATTATTTAAAATATTTCCAACCGGAAATAACAAAATCGTTAGCATTTTTGATCCAAAGTGCTTCCCGGTGTGACAAGGAATTAGCGACGTTAGATTGTTTGTTTATGATGAATATATTATATTTATTATGTCGGTACGTATAAATTACATTTTTAATATTTACCGCCATCAGAATTTCTATAGGATATGCTGTAAGATGTATGTTCTGATATGTCGGCCTCCCTTTATAAGTTAGATAAGATATATTAGGAAGTGAACACTATAATAACATACCTAATAGAGTGTACACGTTTTTTAGTAATTTTGTTTTAAAATGAATATGATATTATCGGGAGATAATAAAATGAATTAAAAGTATGTTTTTAAGTTATAATTATTTTTAATTGAAAAGGCCAATCTATAAATAAAATAAATTTGTATGAATAATTATTTAAATCATTCGTGACTTTGTTTTATGATTGATTTAATTTATGTATAACAATTTTTATTTTGTCTAAAATGTATTTTTATTATAAGTAAAGCAAACACTTTTTTGAATGAATAAAAGTTATTGTTTATTTTTATCGTTTATTAAGAACTAGTTGTCCTTACCGTATCCATTATTCGACAATTTTTTGACAACTCTGTTCCTAATATTTCATTTTAACTATTATTTTTTAAGTATCACTACTCCACACGTTATACGAATTGTTTGATATTTTAACTGTTAATATAGGTCATTCAAAGTATAACTGCCGATCAATTCAACGATTATGGATTCCTACACTCGTAGTTCGGTACGTACGCTTTATTACAACCAAAAGTACTGCCTATGCGTTTTTTCAAATTAGGGATATCACATACGATACACGAGAAATGCACTTAGTGGAAATAAAAAATGGATTAGTCGGTAACAAAACCAATGAGGTAATTCATTTAAAAAAAAGTAAATATATATTTGTCTAATTTATTGGTTTCAATTAAGCTCCCAAGTACAAGTATAATGTTGCTTCAAGTTGAATGATTGTGTCTGTAATCAAATGTGAAAATAGTGTTAAAGATAGTTTGCTATTAGATGGCTACTATGAAGACTCGACTAGGTATGACATATACACATGTCATCAGCTGAGATCGGGTTCTATAGTCGTTACATCTACAACCAAATCAACATCTGCAAACCTAAAACAAGCATTAAAGTCTATTAATAATACCCATACGAATATATAAAGTATCACTAACTATGAGTAATTTCTAATTAAGATAGTTTGCTAAAGAAATTGTCTTACATTTAATAATTTTCGATATTATCCCATTGCCTTATAAACTCTAGTGTTATTATGAGAATAACACATTATAATATTAACATAGTAGTATAATATAAAATATAAGAAAATAATAAAGTTAATAGTTCCAAATTCAATAACAGTTACTAGTTGCTCAGATATAGATTGCTTATATCGCTGATCAAGTATTGTGTATGGTTGATTTCCTCCTTACTGTGTACTTCAATGTTATCTACCAAATACTCATGTAGTGAAAATTTTAAGTTGAAAAAACCAAATAAATCCGAAATTCTAAGTAATCCGGAGTATTAAAATTGTTTAATAATGAACGTACAAAAGTAATAACTATCAATCAATTGTTCGTAATCTCTAATTAATTTTTCGATCTTATCTCAGTGACTTAAAGTCGCTTAAAGTTTGAAACGGAAAATAATATAAGTAATGAATAATTCAGGGTAGAAAGAAGATGTAGTCCAGAAAAAGGGGAGGAAGATGGACCTATTTATTTTGACCGGTCAGTCGACAACTTTTAAATAATACTCATATAATTTTTCGCAGTTTTGTGTACTACCTAATTTAAAGCAAATAAGAATTGTTACACCAATTGGCGAAATGGGACACACTAACCGCCTAATTTTCGTATATATAGTATATATTATAAAGTTAACGTAGTACAATACATTTTTGGCTATGGTATTAAAATACTGTACACGGACGAATGTAAGATCACGGACCGTACGAATACGGAATTTACAGGGTGTATATGTGATTACAGCCAATTACAACGGCGCTTCTTCACTTTCTTTAAAGGAGCACACAACACAAAAAAACAATCGTTTTAAATTATTATTAAATGTTAAATTATTGCAGTCAGAAATGGAAAAAAAAATTGTTATTTAAGGAGATATTAGGATATTTAGAATAGCCGTGTGACGTCATTGGGCCGAGCTCGCCATAATTGCCTATCTTACACGTGTAAAGTAGCTCGCTTTACACAATGATTTACTAACCTATACATTTTATTAACGATATTTCATTTACACATAGAGCTCATATAGATTATTGAGCATTATTTACATGTTGAGCTCGGCCCAATGACGTCACGCGTTTTTTTAAATTTTATTTTCTATAGCTCATTGAATATTGTGAATAGGAACGTCAAACCTATATAATTTTTCTTAGAATTAAACGTTCTTTTAAATTAAAAACATTTTTTTTTGTGTTTTGTGCTATATTTGATTTGCAATATTTTTCTATTTTTTTTGTATAAATTGAGCTTATCAATTTTTTTTTTAATTTATCACCACTTATTATTAAAAGTCGACTAAAAAAGTTATATTCATTCTACTGCGATCTACTATGTATTTATATGAGCACGAATATTAATAATGAATGTTAGGGGGCTCCATACAGACCATTTTTTCAGTCAAAACACATAATTTTTTGTTCATCGCATAGGCCGAACCAGTCATCCGATAAGCAATCTAAAAACAGATTTTAATTTGTCATAAAGTTTACTTGAGATCGGCCGAGGTACTTTTTTTAATTTTTAATTTCAACCCTTTCCAAATTTGATTTTAAAATTTTAAATTTAATCAAAATATTCAAACGTGTTTTATACGTAATAGGAATTTGATATCAAAAAAGTACCTCGGCCGATCTCAATTTCATGACAAATTTTAATCTGTTTTCAAAATACTGGTTCGGCCTGTGCGATGGACAAAAAATGTATACTTTTTGTACACATTTTTTATTTGTTTCCGCGCGCGACTGCGAGTTTACGACAAGTGCCCGTGCATGCGAACACTTATCCTTCATGTTCCCATCCTGTCGCCAAACAGGTATAACAATAACCGACAAATTCGGCACCAGCTGAGAGAATTATCGATAATATTTTTATTAGATTAAAAAATCGTATTGTGTAGATATATTCCAACTATAAACTGTGAAATAAACCGTTGTAATATAATATAATAATAAACCATTTTATAGATAATAATTGTCTAAAAAGTCCGGGGGAATGTAAATGTACTATGTACTTATATGTACAATAAGTTCCATGAAATAGTACAAACAAGCTACAGTACTTTGCTGCAAGTCGTAGTTCGTACATTTATATTGTCACAACTTTTGTGTAAAGTGTATACATAAAGTCTATAAGTTAAGTTTATATATAAGCTAAAATGGAATGTAATCCAAAAAATAAAAAGCGATTATTCAAAATGAAAAAAATAAAGGATATATTAAATCACTCCTCAAATGGAAAAATTGTTCAAACTCGGTAATTTAAAACAAATATCAATTACTATTATTTTTAACTACAACTTGACTTGTATTATGCATTCACCTAGAAATGAATAGTTATTTTGTATTTCACTGTTTTGGGTGTAATTTTTGGGCTTTAGATCTGACAATTAACCGAGGCGATTTTGTATTTAAATTCTACTATTTTAATATTATAGGGTAATGATACTAATACTGCTGATGATACTGCCGATACTCAGTCTATGCGGAAAAACATAGAAGAAGAAACAGAGTTATTAGAAACATCAAACCACCGGTTTCTATCTAACTACTTCTTTAGTGTCTGGCATAAGTTTTGTACACATTAAGTGAGACTTATTAAAATAGAAAAATGTTTTGAACATATCATTGATGACTTAACAGGACCAAAATTGTTCCGTTTATAACAAGTTGCCCATTTTTTAAATCTTTGTGGTGATTTTTCTATACCAGGAAATCTCAAAAAGTGATTTTTCTCCAGACCTGTAGATTTAAATTGTACCATTTTATGTGCGTCCATACTGATGCGTGTGCGAACGCATACATATATATTAATATAACTAAATGTTATAATTGTTTTTACAGTTTGATGACTTTTTTTATATTTATATTATAACTTATAATGGGTAATAATGGGCAGATGCGTTCTATTATTAAATTTTTATAATCGCGGCCGTCGTCGGTGCCAACTCGTGGCAAAATATATTTAAGCCAACAAACGTCATAGATACTTTGTACACAAGAATCGTCACAAACACCAAATAATGTATGTATAGCCTACTACATTAATTAATCCTCGTTCCTTTCCTGTCTCTTTTACGTCAACCTCTATACTTTCTCCATTTTGTTAGCCTAAAGACTCATACATATGATCTTTTCGTTCAGATATCTCGTTGTATAAACCCCAAATAACATAATTATACCTTTGACATATAGTTACATGAAATGCTTCCTTACAGTTTGTAGACAATTCTTTAATTCTTTGCCCTAATATTTTGTATTTTCTATTATATCCACTTAAAGATAAGTAAGTTACAATTTTTTATTCAGCAGATAGACATCAATCGTACCGTACCATGATTTTCGCAATAAATGCCTGGTTGAATTTCCGGGTATCGCTCAATGGTGAAACGCGAAGATAATTGCAAAGTTTTATCGGTTAATGTATAAGTGACACCGCATATCAACAATCTAACAGACAAATTTTATTTTATTGTCTTTTTACGATATTTATAAATTAATTTTATTAAGTAACTAACCTATATTATGTTATTATTTTATATTACATGATTTATTATAAATTTACATTAAGCTTGGTCGTTATAATACTTTTTAACATTATTTTTATGTATTGTAACATTTCTTCGACCGCGTTTTATTACTATATTTTTCCTCTATATAACAAAACATCTATTACATCTATTATAAGAACATCTATTACTTCGAATGGATCAAGCCATAAAGCATTTGATTTAATTTTAGTTGCATTATTTTTTAATAAGACTAAATCCTTTACTTGAATATCTAATGGGTTTTCTTTCTTATCGTTTTTTCTTTCAATTTTTTCTTATTGGTAATTAAAGTTTCTCGAGCTATTCTATGTGACTCTTGCATATTATGCTTTAATTCGGATAAGTAGGCATCATAATTATATCGTGGTTCTGGGTAAGATTTTTATTTAATAGGTACTTTTACATCCCGTCCATAAACTAAAGCATATGGTTGATACTTAGTTGAACTGTATTCAGTAGAATTACAAGTGAAGAAAAAATATGGTAACAATTCATCCCAATTATTTAATTTGCTGTCTACCAAGTTCTTTAGATACACTTCTAGGGAACGGCGTGAACGTTCCAAAGCACCCTGAGTCATTGGATGGTATGGACTTAAATTAAATTAATTAATTTTTAGTAGTTTACACATTTCTGTAAATGTCTTACTCATAAAATGTGTACCTTGATCTGCTAAAATGCTATCAGGAGTTCCATGAATATATACGAAATTTACCGTAAAAGCTTCCGCAATTGTTTAAGTTGTGTTGTTAGGTATTGCTTCACCTAATGAAAATTTTGATAAATCACATTGCATAGCCAAAACGAAATTTTTTCCCGATAAACTTGTAGGTAGTGGACCCACTACATCAACAGAAATTTTCTCAAAAGCACGCGAGCTTGTTAAAGTTACTACCATTGGATATCGAATGTGTTTATCGAATGTGTTTATTGGAAATTTTATTCTTTTGACAAAGCGTACAAGTTTTTATATAATTAAGTACATCTTGTTTTAAACCTCTCCAAAATTGTTTCTTAATTTGTCGTACCGTTTTATTGATTTCAATGTGTCCTCCAATGAAAGAATCATGAAATTGTTTAATTAAAATTAATTTCTCATCATCTGAATATTTTGAATCTGTAAAAATTAATATTTCTATTTTTGTACCGCAAATGTAAATCTTATCATGGATCTTGCATGATTCCACTCTAAATTATCATTTTGCCCTAACTTATTTATCACTAGTTTAGTTAAATTATTTTCTTCACAAAATTGTTTTAAATTAGTTAAGGATGTATAAATATTCTCGAAAGTTGATAATTGTCTATACTTGTTCTTTGTAACTATGAATAATATAAATCTATTATCGAGTTTAAAATAATTTATAACCCCAATAATCTTACTAAATGATAATATTTGATTTTATGCAAATTTTTGTTTTAATATTTCGTTTACTTGGGTAAAAAAAGCATATAAAATATTATTTTTACATTAAAAACAGTGACTACTGTAAAAAAAAGATATTTTTAATTATTTTCTTAAACGTCATGTAACCATAGACTAGTAAACCACAATCAATGTTATTAGTATTAATAAGATATGATTTTGTTATTATAAATTGAGAAGAAGCGGTTGAAAAAAATGCGTAAATTTTAGATTCACAGCCGGGGATTGAACCGTGACCTGGGTATTCTGAACAAACCAGACTCAGCCATAGAATGACTTCATATTGTAACATAAACATGTAACGCAGTTTCAAAAGTGTATTCAGTCCAAAAACATGTTAAAATCAGCAGGGTTTTGGGTTAGTATACTTGAAGTAATAAAATAAATTCTAACAAAATAAAAGAGCAAAATGATTTATTATTTAATCGAAAGTACATTTATGTGTGACAAACTACATACATTTATTAATTTAATAATATAATAGTTGTATTAATAATAATGTAATATAATAATATTATAATATAATAATAATGTAATATGATAAAAATATAATATAATATAATAGTTCAATAAAAATATTTTCCATCAAATAAATTCTTCTCGACGATTAATTTAACTTCATTCTTATTAAACTTGAAATCTAAAAGTACAAAATATTACACGTTTTTTAACAAACGAATCAGGTCAATTTAACAACAAATAAGTTGTGAATAATAATGCGATAGGCTTGCGAAAAATTGTTTTTCAAATTATTGTAATTGAAGGATAATTTTGTCAATTTATATTCTACATTTTTTGTAGTTAACAAAATTTCAAAAAAAAACTTATCATGTATCTCACATGTATTTTGTACACCAACGATTGTTTAATATTTTTCTGATCCGAGAATTTTTTAGTTTAAAAGATAATTATAATTCACAGCAATACAAATAAAAAACTCCATTACTAAAATATTTTTTCAATGGTTTTGATCATTTTACTCAACACATTCGTTAATTGTAACTATATTGTTTATTACCTGAGTTTTCCACTTTGTGCGGTATTGCCGTTTTCGGTTCTTCATAGTATGCAAATTCGATTTCCGGATTCGCTTTATTCACCTTTATAATGTCAAATACTTCTTTTAATACTTGAAAATTGATGACATCTTCCTCTTGTTTCTCATTGAATAGTAGTCTTACCACATACTATTATTTTTAGAATACAAATTAGACATTTAAATGTTTTAAAAAAGAGTAACAACGAATTATCCATTTTTTTAAGAGTAAACTAGTATAGGACGTTTAAAAAACCACTCGGTATTCAATTTTACAAATAAAACTAAATTTTCTTTAGCGAAATAAAAATGAGAGAAATCTACCAGACATGGGGCAAAACGCCAATTATGAACGTTATTGTATTTATTCATTTTTATGTGTGAAAACTAAATAAATTGCTATAAAAATCGTATCTTTTACTGGTGGAAAGTATGTGTACATTTTTATGATTTAAGAGGAAAACTATATTGTTCGAGATCAAAAAAGATTAAAAAAAAAACTGTTACTGAAAAAATTACAAAAAAAAAATTTCAAGCATATGATTAATTCTCTAAACAATAATTTACATTTTGTAAAAATCAGCAAGAATAATACAAGGTTAATCTCAACCAATTGATACATAATAATTGATACTTGAAATATTTCGGTTGTCACTGCATATACAACTTAGATAGCCTTTAATCTGTAATATAGTTTTTATTTACCAATAATTCCGAAGGTAACATTGATCCGTAGTATTTTTTGACATACCTCGCAACTTCCATAATGTCGTATGTATAGTCTGAAATTGATAGAAGTCAAATGATTGCAAATTTTTAAACAACAAAATTAGGACAATTTTACGCCGAAGAAATTCAAAGTTATTACGTGTAACATTATAAAAACAATGATGTGATATAAAACTATATATTTTTATCGACATTTAAATTTTTTTTTTTAATTAACCACGTATCTCATATTTTTTCTTTTTTTTTTTTGTACACTATCAAAACTCCTTTTTTCGTTTTTTTTTTATCTGGGCTTTTAGTTAGAAAAACATTTTTTAAAAATTTACAGCTATACAAATGGCAAACGTAATGATGAAAACGTAATCATTTTTTGAACAATATACTTAATGAATTTATTAGAATTTTTATATTGTTTATTACTCGACCCTGACGTTTTCAAGTCATCAACACTAGGAATGTCTTTATTTATTTTTAGTTTCTCTGCTGCTTCCGCAATGATACCTCTTACTTCTTCTAAGTCAATGGTCGGGTTTGGCGTATTAAAGCCTCTTACTATTTCATTAATACTATCCTGTTTTCAAAATAAGAATTAGACGTTAAAATGTATATTATAATTTTTACATAAAAATCAAATGGCTAAAATACCAGACATTAATTGTGATTTGCGCATTTTTTCAGCTTAATATTAATTATGTCATAGTACTTAAGGCATTTTTTTCTTAATATTAGTATGTATTATTTACGAGTGTAAATATAATCATTTAAATACATTTTCGTAGCAAAACCAGGGAAGGTTAAAGCATAAAAATTAATTTTCTAAAAATATAATACATTTTACACATAGTTAAGCATTTTTCTTTGAACCGTAATTAATAAGTGCTCGTTTTACTTACACGTTGTTTAGGAGTCGCAACATCACCCTGACATTGCAAAAAGTATAACGTTACGCAGAAAAACAGTATGACATTAATTTTCGAACACATTTTAAATTTTCAAATTACAAACTCGGATTCTGAATTTTGAATTATTATTTTTGGAAGTACAAACTGTTTTAGTGAGTACGATTTTATAATGGAATTGGAGTATTTTATCTTTTTGAAATACCGCAGTTCTTTCTGTAAGAAAATATACTTCAGGACTGAAAATTGTGTCGAATTTGTAACTACTAATATATGCGATTTCCTGTAAACAACAGAATATGTTTACGAACGGTTTACTTGCGTTGTTTGTCATTTTCAGTACACACACTCTGTTATTGTTATTTGTTAGGATAACTTACTACACTCGCTTCTAAAACTGTTTACTTATGTGCAAAATATAATACGCATGTATTGCAAACGTTTATCGATAGTGCCCTATCAAAAGAATATTTTATAAAATTAAAATTTTTAAACTACAATTTGAAAATATGTAATATTTTGGTTGATTTTTCTCAAATAAATTGTGAAAGGATAAACTTTTTTGGGCCAAGTAAGTTATTTCGAGGTCTGATTTCTGATCTATAGACCTGATACCCAAAAAAATCGGGTCACTGGGTTAAAAAAACTTTAAGCTTAAGCACAAACAAAATAATATAAACAACACATTGTATAGAACAATACTTTCTCAGCTTCCATGCGGAGCTCAATAAATACTAAATTTACATTTCATTGAATTCAGAAAAATCTCTTGAAATTGAAGTTCATAATTAATTTTTTTGTTTGCTTAATTATCTTATCGTTATCAAATGGGTTATTTGAGAAGTCAAACTTAATAAGTCATTATTGGCTTTTTACTTACTTTAAATAACATTCACAATCGTAAGTATAGATTTCGTGATTATTTTTTAACGAGTTTGAAAAAAAAACGCAAGGTTTTACTTAGAATAAGATGTAATAATAGCGGGAGCGTGACACGAGACATAATAATACCATGCTGAAGGCTATCTTGGAAAAAAAATGTATAGTTAATTTTTTTTTTATTCGTAAGGCACATTTCTTACTATTTATTCCCAAAATATGCAAAAAACAAATTATACCAAATCATTATTCATTTTTTTACTAAATATTATTATATATTCTTTAAAGAACGGAGCGATATTTTAGAGCTAAACGAAAATAGCTAACATAGTTTCTCCAAAGAATTATCAACTTTCGAAAGTTAAATGATAACATTCGTTACAAATTGGAATATTTTTAGTAAGTGAACACTATAATAACATACCTAATAGATTGTACATGTTTTTTTTTAAATTAAATTGTTTCTTAAGTTTTTATATTAAATTATTAAAATTCATAAAATCATAATTTTTGTTTGCTTATACCAAAATATCCAATTAATAAATACACGAAATTCTTATATTTTTTAAACCACTGTGTGCGATAACGGTACAATACATTTTGTAGTTTGATTGAAAATTTGTTAGCATAACAAGGTGATTTTTTTATCATCGTCCACTCAAGTTCTTACTGATGTGAGTTTAATTAATAATTGAATTTTTTTTTCATAGTGTTTTTATATAATGTGATCTCAATTTTCCACAAATTAATATGTTTCTACCCACCTTTCAAATTAGTTTTTTTTATAGCAACGTTTATAGCACTTTTAAAGTTAAAAATATTCTACTAAAAATTTTGAATAGTCGATATCTAGTTCTGGATAACTATTTTTGAATTTTAGGGCCGGAGGTATTATTATTTGATTATAATAACTGTGGTGTATATATTAAGCGTTGTTCGGCCTTGGGACCTATTGGTCTATTCTAAGCGGACATGCTATCCCTCTATAAGTATATATTTTTACTTTCGTTTTAAAATTCTAAAAGATTCCCTACTACCTGCTCTGCTGTTTTAGACATAACCCATAGTCATTAGTCTGCAGGCAAAGAGTTTGTGGGTTTATGTTTGCTTGTGCTGTGTGCGTGTATAAAATAATAATTATTGGTTATAAATGTGTGTACTCAAATATATATATACACTAGCTGCTCGTGTACCCTGCTTCACACGGGTTAGGAAATACAATTGAAACATAGTACTCTCAAATTATACAAATTATTAATCTTGGAAAAAAATATTGTCCAAAATATTAATATATTCCTAGAAAATGAGTGTCTTACCCAAAATGAATCATCCTGTATATTGTACTATATTTTTCAATATATTTAAAACTTAATATTAAAAATTTGTATCTTCATCCCATATACGTCAAATAAACACGGACTTCGTTTTTCCAAATGAAAACATATGTTTTTAGCTACATTAATATGTAGACCGAAGAAAAAAATTTAAAAAAAATTTCAGCGTTTGAATTTTTGATTTTCATTAGTCCGATCGACTTTATAAAGATAATACATTTCCTTCTATTTCTTAGGTTGTCCAAAAAAAACAGTAGCCGTCCTTATCTCGGTTAAATTGCACTTTCGATTGCAATACGTTATAATTATGTTTTATAAATTCAAATGTTTTTAAAATAATGCTTTTAAATTCATTCTTCCAGTAGGGCTCAAATTGTTTTAGTTTTGGTGACTGAGATATGAAAATTATTAAAAATAACCTCTCGATGTTAAACTCCATCCAGAGATCTTCTCAATAAAATTGATTTGGAAGAAATAATAAAAAAATAGACCGCAAGTCGACACCTTCATTTTGACACCCTCCTTGCATACTTCTTAGCGCCCAAGAGTGGACTTATAGTTTACTTATGGGTAAAAGACTCTCATTCTGGCGTAGCCTTGGGTTAGTTTTTTGTTTATATCTGCTTTCCAGGTAAGATTTTCGTCTAGAAAAACCCCTTGGTGCTCGACGGTATCATCCTTATTGTTCCAATTAATTGTTTCGTTGTCTATTTGAATACAGATTGGATTGTTGTATCGTTTTAAAGTAAATATTTGGCTTCAGTTTTGCTGGGATTAAGGTTTAGTTTCCATTTCTTAAACCATGTAGTGATTTCGTTTAGTGATCTATGAGGTTGGTGAATAGCTTAGTCGAGAGATTTGTCTTGGGTGATGACTGTAGTGTCATCGATAAACATAGCTAGTTGCGAATTTGTCTGTATTGAGATGTCATGACAGTATAGGTTAAATATTGTAGGGCCCAAGACTGGCATTTGGGGAACTACAGCTTTTACGGGGTACATCTGTTTCAACTGTTACTCGGAAAGGTCTGTTTAAGATAAAAGAATCTAGGATTTTGAATATGTACGTGGGAAGGTTGAGAGATTTAAATTGTTTAGTAAGCCCTTCGTGCCAAACTTGATCAAATGCTTTGCTGATGTCAAGATGCCAACAATTATTTCGGATATACGTTGTACTCGTAGCTGGTAACAGGGTGAGTGGTAATAAAATAAATAATTACCGAATAACCTAAATGGAATTCTAATGTGGAGTGACTAAAATCAAATAGTGTATGATATATTATATTATATGCAGTCAGAAAGCGAGAGTTGCGGAAAAAAAACCTGACTGATCAACCACATTGGAAGTAAATTGGCTTAAATACGATTTATATAAGAACAGTTCAGGGTACGAAAATTAGTCCCACAAATTTTAAATTGAAAAGTATGTCGTTTTCAAAGTATTTTTCAGAGCGTTACTGTGTGCTAAATTCTAAATTTGTAAAATTGTTTATGCGCTTGTGTGTTGGTTTAGAGAACTGTGTTTGTGTGGGCTGTTACTCATATTTTGTTATTCTCTTCGATACGAAGCCGAACAAAATAAAACGCTAAAACAATGATAAATAGTTGTGTGTAATTTACACACAGTACTTCAAGGTCTTTTATATACTTACGCATTTCATAGTATGAAAAATCTGGGTACATAGACCATATTGTTAAGCGTATTTATTATTTAAAATTGTATTTCACATCAATACAACTCTTAGGTGTAAATAGAACGCAATAAAATATATTACCAACGGAGATTCAATGTATAAAATAAAAGCCAGAAAAAGAAGTTTATTATATAAAATAAAACTTAACCCATTAAGTTTTTTCGATTTTTATTATGTACAAGTTAGAATAGAATCGGCCTGTTCCTTTAATCATCAACTACCATTCGCTCGAGTACCGTGGTTACCATGGCTACAAATCAAGTGTTTAGTTTGAGATAGCAACGGAAAATATTTCGTATTTAAAGTACTGAGTTCGTGTTTGAGGTCATCTTTAGGAGTGGAATTTTCGAAAAGTACTATTCCAGTTATCTTCGTGGGAGTGTACTCGACAACTTCCCAAAGTTGCATGGCGATTAGATGAATGGTGTACTAATGCATAAAGGACAGACATTCATTTTTGTATAAATAGATAACGAATATCCAGTAAAAAAAAAAAAAAAGGCTGGTCGATATCAAGTTTGGAACAAATATTTATGGATAATTTTAAGAAATAGGCCGAAAGATAAGCTTAACAGCTATCGTTAATTTTAAACACTCGAAATAATATAACTAGATCGATGTTGTTTTCGTTTAGGATATATATTTCTTGTTTTTTGCATAATGGTGTATGACTAACAGGTAACTGTTTGAACAAGCATAGAAAAATGCTTATTCAAATACATCAAATTGTGTTTTTTTCCTTATTTCAAAAAAAAAAAAAAAAAAACAGCAATAAGTAACGATAAAACCGAGAAAATTGTTTTAAAAGGTTTCAAAAGAGTTAAAAAAATAAAACAGTAAAATTATTAATGACCGGAAGTGGTAACTCGTAGGTGTCCAGAAACCAATAATTTCATGGAATACACTGCATGACAAATAGATAAAGGCAGGGCGTTTTGTAAAAATATGTATATATGTATATAACTTATATAACCTATTGATATTATTACAGAACTTATCTACGGGGTTTATCTTACCTTATACATTAAAATATTAATAAAACGATTGAATTACAATGAATGCATTATTAGCTTTTAATTAAAAACTGATTATATTTTTTGCAGCATCAATTTTTAGGCATTAACTTTTTCTTTTTCTTTATTTGATAATTTTTTATTAAAAAGTTTTCAAAACACGTATACACATTTAAGTGCAATATAAAATACTGGAAAAATATAATATTAGAATTTGCCTGTAAAAAATGTACTATGGGTCTAGGAAAACCACTAACAGATGAAGAAAGTACGAAAATTATGGGTTTCAAGAAAATTGGGCTCTCCAACTGGGAAATTTCATGATGACTTAATAGAAATTCAGCAATTATTGACAATTTTAATTAACTTGGTTGAAATTATAGTACCAAAAAATCTACTGGATGACCTCCAGAATTGTCAGATCGTGAGAAAAGAGTAATTTTAAGAGCTCTGTAAATTTCTGTTTTAGTTGGTGACTGGTGTTCGTGGTATTTTGGAGCAATCTGTAGTGGAAACTGATATTCGTAAGACGTACATACTACTGAAACATACGCTTAACAACACTTCTTCGAAGACAAATTTTAAGAAAGTCACATCTTAGTGAATGCAATAAAAATGCAAGATTAAATTTTGCAAAAAATACCATAAATTGGACAAATAAGTGGAAAAGGGTGATTTTTGCGGATGGAATAAATTAAATTTAGATGATGCTGATGGTTATTCTTATAATTACTATCATGATTGCTACCATTTTGCCCATTGGTCATCTCCATCTAAATAGATTGCTTTTATTATATCTGATTACTCTATTATTTCTGTTTCTATTACCAACTATAAAAACTGAAGATTTGAAATTATAATTTCTATATAATGTCAACTTATTAGATGTGTGGCTTTATGATAAAAATATTTTAAAACTTAATACATTTGAAATACAAGAAATATTCTAAAGTATAATTATTGAAAAGTATAAACAATTTTAATAATTTTTAAATGTAAAAATACCAAATATAGAATTTTAATTATAAATAACTTTATTAATATGTTTCTTACGTATTTAAGTTTAATAACATTTGAAATTTTATAATATAAAACATACAATTTAAATGTGAATAGCTATGGCCTAATTATATTTTAATTGTTGATTAATGCAACAATTATATTATACTTAGTCACGGTTGGTTCCCTGTCTCAATCCAGAGACAGGGAATGATAAAAAAAAATTGTCAAAATAAGGCTTATGTTGGCTTGTTCAGCATAGTAAATGGATTGCTTTAATCATTGCAAGATTTTTATACTATTACCTCATTGAACTAAGGATATATGGTTGTGCAAGATGGACCACTATGGAACCGGTTCCCAGCCGATGAAATGTGTATTTGGCATGTCTATGCGGGTTTTCAATGTACTTATCTAATAGCGATCTGTTATCAACACTATTTTCGCCTTCGATTACAGTCGCATAGTTAGATTTTGAAGCGACATTAAAATTGTCATTAGGAACTTGATGAAAATAATAAATTAGACAAATTTACAAATTTACATATATTAGCATTTTTTGTATTCAAAAAAAGGGTTACTTTATTGGTTTTCTTACCGACTAGTCCGTTTTTAATTTTTACCATTTCCATTCCTGTTGTATTGTAATTGACGTTCAAAATTACAAAACTCACATTAGCAGTACTGTTGGCTCCAACAATGCGTATATACCGAACTACTTGTGGTTCAATCCACAGCTGTTGAATTGATCGACAATTGTAATTCGAATGATCTATAACAAGTGTCCATTCGCTCGCGTCTATTGAAACTTCAATGTAATACGAATAAAACCTAAAGTACCCAACAATTCGAATAACTTGTATAGTAGTGATTTGTAAAAAAATGCAAATACTTATAATTTAAAAACATACTTTGGTTTAATGTCACTTCCGTTAACATCCCCTAATATTATTTCAATATAGTTTATAAATGATAGAGTATTCAACTCCATCACAGTGGCACTGCCGTTAATTTCATTGGTATCTGTAAAAATCTGAGACAGTTCAACAAGATTCAGGTTGTTATCTAAAAAAATGAAATAATTAAAACCAACATGATTTGCGAATTACGAATATTAATGTGTACAGCAAGCGTACTTAGCTGTCCTCGAAATTTAGGCTTATCTGATGAACTCTTGTTTCTACATTGCACGGCATCTGCAAGTTTACTACCCAGTGTATTCCTGGCCTCGGAAAGTTCTTCGTTGCTCATTAACGGATATCTGACGGCGGATAAAATTTGGATTTTAGTTTCAGGATCGAGATTGTTTTGGTTCTTTTTGATCCAGCGACAAACCGCGCGGAATATAACTAATTCGTTGGCATAAAACGAGTCGCTGTTGAGAATTTCTAGAAGAGCATCCTGAAAACGAAGAATGTACATCAACTCTTTACCTATCACGTTCAATATAATATAATGTTTCTGTTAAAAAAAAAAAATCATTACTGCAGTCAATGACAGAAAGTCATCAGATCGCAATACTCCCAATGGGTTGCTATCGATAAAGTTGAGCGATTTGATTTCGAGATCATTGTATTGGTGAAGTCGTGTCATAACCAAGAATGAACATACATTGCGTACTTCTATTACCGTTTCCAAATACACGCATAGTGTATATTTCAATTCTAAAATGAGCAATAAATCTGCAATACGTATTAGTTCGAAAACAGCATTACCCTAAAAAATATAACAATAAATAATGTAGTTAATATTTTTTATTAACCTGTTTTTCGATTAAACAAATAATTGTAGGTATTTAATAGATCAAACACATACTATCGGCCAAACGATTACACAACTCTAATACAAATTATACAGGTTGATCCACTTATCGTGAACCACTCAATATCTCATAGGGTTTAATAAGAAATTACAATTTTTTTTTTCATAATTTTTATATACAATGTGATATCAATTTTTCACATTTTTTTTTTTGGTTTTTACACACCTCCCAAACCCGGTTTTTTTGATAGCAGCTTTTAAAACTTAAATGGTAACGTATATATTTTATTAACTGTTTAATTTGAGAATAATGTACTAAAAATGTTGACTGGTCAATAACAAGTTTCGGATAACTACTTTTAAGGTTATAAGAGCTTTAAAGTTAGGATGGGAGGAGAAATGTGGTTGGAAAATGCGCGCAGATAAAAATAATACTACACTCCACCTTTCCTCTTGCCACAAATTCAAAACTTCAAAAATAGTTATCCAAAACTGGTTATCGACCAGTTAAAATGTTTAGTAGGTACATTGTTCTCAATTCAAAAAGTTGATAAAATATGTACGTTACCATTTAAGTTTCGAAAAAAATTGTGAAAAATTTAGATCACATTGTATAAAAACAATATAAAAAAAAAATTGTAATTTCTTATTAAACCTGATAACATATTGAGTGTACACGATAAGTGGATCACTCTGTATATGTATATATATATTTTTTTTTTAATTACCTCTTAAAATTAAAAAAATTTATATCTGAAAATTCTGATATTTTTTCTAAGTTTTAAACTAAGTTGGGTGGGGGGAGGGGTAAAACAAAAAAAATTATGAAAAATTGAGATCACGTTGTATAACAACGATATGAAAAAAAAATTAATTTCTTATTAAACCCTATGAGATATTGAGTGGGTTACGATAAGTGGATCACTCTGTATTATGCCGTTTAAAAACCGCTAAGCTACGTCGATTATTCTTTACCTCTAAATTATTTAAATTCATTCGACCAGAATAGATATAATAAAGCAGTATTTTAAAATAGGTTACTGGGACTTCATTAATGGTCATCACAGACTGATTGGCTTCTACAAGGAATCCAGAAAATGCTCTCCTAAAAATAATAATGCACAATATTACTACAAACATTAAGTTATGGAGTAAAACGATAAAAATTGTACTCTTTGATTCGTAAGTTAGACGGTTGTACTCATTTCATTTTTGGTATGATGAAACCACTTGTTTCAGCTTAAGCCTTTTTGTCTCGCACCGTCCCATTTTACAATAATAAATATTTTTTTATTTTTTTTTTACTCTCGTGTTGAACATTAATTAAATAGGCTTATGCCCAGTACAACAAACCAAAAGTTGTGTTAATTAACTAATTTATTTTTAGTATTTCTTTTGTTTTTTTTAATTTTTTTTTTTAAACTAGCGATCCGCTAAACGAGTCTTTAGTTTTATAATTTTAGTGTCAAAATATATAAAACAATTCTTTTCGATTTTATAAACGTCCGTCGGCATATTCCATTTAGTTTTAAAATATTTTGGATGGTCGCATTGTTAAAAATAAGTGGAAGTAATTAAAAAAATAGAGGTCTCGTTTTAGGTCATATCGTACCAGAAAGACCCAATGTAAAAATATCTAAAGGGGCGAGGCTGTTGACCCGGTTTGATGAGGAATGCCCCAAATACAGGTAAATGAAGATTTAATTTATGCTCAAATTTTAGACCTGATGTTCAAAAACTAGAGCTACAAAAAAAAAAAAATATAATAAAAAAATAAATAGTTTTCATCCGCCCAAGAAGAAAGGCCTAAAGAAATATACATAATAATAAGAATAATATACCTAAAATATTCACAGCGTGCGGCTAAAACAACACGATGGGCGTTTATTTTTTCTCCTTCTACTTCCAAAAGAACATCTGAAAATCTGAAACATTTATTAAAATTGTTTAATAATTCACATACGAATATAAATATTATCAATCAGTTATGTATAATTTCTGATTAAGATAGTTGGCTAAAATAATTATCATGGTTCGATGTTATCTTTGTGATTTACAGTCACTAGATTATAATAGAAAATAATATAAGTAATGAAAAATTTAGGGTAGTAAGAGAATGAAAAACAATAAAAGGTGGGGGGGGGGGAGATAAACCTATTTATTTTGACCGGTCAGTCAAAGCAATTTTTAAATAATACCTACACCATATTTTGTCACTTTCTGCACTACCTAGTTAAAATCCAATAATAATTATCACACGAAAATTGGCAAAACAAGACACATTAATGGCTTAATTTTCCCATATAATTTCATATACAACACATTATAATTTAACTAAAAATACTGTAAACGAGACAAACTTTCTGAATTCCTGTCACTTACTCGATGCTTAGATATAGGTTGCTTATGTCCTTGATCAAGAATTCCGCATGGTTAATTTCCATCTTACTGTTTTTTTTAATGTTTTCCACTTGGGGTAGTGAATATTTTATGTTTGGAAAACCCAATAAGTCTGAAGCACGAAGTAATTCAGAAACATCTGTTCCCTAAAATAAAAATAATAAAAACACATAACATAATTTAATAGAAAAAACAAATATTATAGGCCACACTATCACATAATCCTAATAAAAATTATATTATGGCGTTTATTCGTTACCTCTAGAGCACTGTAACGTATTCGACCAGTATAAATGTATTCATGAAGTATTCTAAATGTGTTTCCTGGAATGTCATTAATTGTCATCTTGGTCTCATTGAACTTTATAAGATCTTCAAAAAGAGTTTTCCTAAAAAAAAAAAAAAACATATTATTACAAACATTAATTTATGAAGTAAAACGATATTATTTTGAGGGATGGGCTAGGCAATTGTACTCATATCATTTTTGATGTGACAAAATCATTTTCTAAACGACTATCAGCATATTCCATGTAGTTTCACAATGTTAAAAACAGTAGCAACGTTAAAACTACGTGGAAATAATTTAAAAGACAGTGGTCTTATTTTAAGTCACATTGGACCAAAAAGTCTAATGGGCATTCTACGGGGTGAGCACAATGACCAGGTTTAATTAAATACCTAAAATGTGTGCTACGTGCGGCTAATACAATACGATGGGCGGGCAATGGTTTTCCATCTAAAACCAAATCAACATCTGAAAGCCTGAAATAAGTATTAAAATTGTTTAATAATACACATACGAATATATTACGTATCACTTAACTACGAGTAATGTCTAATTAAGATAGTTTGTTAAAAAAAATGTTCTTACAACAAATAAGTATCGATCTTATCTCAGTGACTTATAGTCATTAATTTAAATGAGACAATAATAATTTAGGTAATGAATAATTTAGAGCAAAAAGGATATAAAGAACAGAAAACGGGGAGAAGATGAACGTATTTATTATGACCGGCCAGTCAAACATAGTTTTAACTAACACTTGAATCATTTTTCGCCACTTTGTGTACTACCTAGTTTAAATCAACTAAGGATAATTACACTAATTGGCGAAATGGGACGCACTAACGGCTTACTTTTTCAATCTTATTCCATGTTTAACACATTACAATGTTAACATAGTAGAATACATTTAGCGCTATGATAAAAAAAACTGTAAACTAGACAAACTTGCTACATTTTTAAAATAATCAAGTTAATAGGTCCAAATGTAACACAGCATACTCGTTGCTTAGGTAGAGATTGCTTAAGTCGTTGACCAATAATTGAGTATGATCGATTTCATCTGTACTGTGCGCTTTAAATAAAAATAAAAAAAACAATTTATTTTTTTGCATTAGTTTGTATGATTTATTTATTCAGGCAGTATCTCCCCACCCTAACTTTCATTTTTTAACCACATGTTTATTTAATACTTTAAATAATAAAATTTTGATAGTTTTATCGAACGTAACAGAATGTTTTAATAATTTTAACTATGTTAACGGCCCTAGCATTTGGTCTAAAATATAATTATTTTAATGGGTACAATAAAGTTTTACCTTAGAAACAATTACAATTTTAAAATTACCTACAATTCAAGGGTTAGTTAATTTTAAGTTTTACTTGAATAGTTTAGGATGGTTTACTTAATTTTGGAAACTATTATTTTTAAGTAGGTATAAAAAATAGTGAATTTTATCTAGTAAATTTAAAGCACTAGTTAATTTTAAAAGTAAACTTGCATATTCTATTTAATTTAAAATTCTTTAAGATTTAATACAATAACAAATTGGTTATCATCAATAAGATCATACAGAAATAAATACACAGTTGGTCCAACTAAAATTTTGGTTCATAGAAAATTATAGGGGCATACTAAATTTCTAGTTGAAGCATTTAGTTATTCCAACTAGAAAAGTATTGTGCCCAAGAATTAACTATAATTTTAATTGGACGAACTATGTATTTTTTTCCGTGCACTCAGTTTAAGTGAATGAGCAGAAGCCGCTAACTGTAAGAAGCTTAACCCGGAACCTAAACAAAAGATCCACGAAAGTGGACTGTATATAAAAAACATTTTAGTAAATAACAACGTTTAGTGATTGATGCTATAAAAATGATATTGCATTAAGCGAAAAACCAATATATAATAATACGAGACAATTTTACTTACTGTCTAGCCTGACTCTAGAACACATTTTTTCTACTTATAAACTAAAATATCATGTTGTTCAAAGTAATCCAGCTTCAGAGTAATAATTGGATTTTTTTTTTCATAGTGTTTTTATATAATCAATTTTCCATACATTTTTATGTTCCTACCCCTTCAAATTAGTTTTTTTTTAATAGCAACTTTTGATTTTCATATGGGATATGTTTTTTTTTTAAATTATGATTGAAACTAATTTGAGAGGGGGGGGGAAGGTACTAACATAAAAATTTGTAGAAAATTTAGATAAGATTATATAGGTATACAAGCTGTCCCGACCCGGCGTTGTCCGTGTATTAGTGTATTGACACACGATCAGCTGATCGGATCACTGTATCCCTGTGGTATGAAAAATGATACCGTAGATCTATTGACAACTATTGATACTATTGATAATCATATAAATTTAATTTTAAAAAACATTTTTGGGGTGGACCACCCTTATCACTTAGGGGTATGAAAATTAGTTAACGTCCTATTCTCAGGCCTACTGAATATGCACACAAAATTTCATTAGAATCGGTCAAGCCGTGTCGGTGGAGTTTTGTTACAAACACTGTGACACGAAAATTTTACATATATATAAAGATATGTGTGTTTGTGTATGTATTATTAAAATACTAATTGGAAATATTAATAACTATGTTGGTTGCCGCCAAACAAACACTGACCACAATGTTTGCAGTTTGTATTTAATTATTTACTGATATCAGCCAGAAGAAACGTGTCAAAAACCGGTGACTGTGTGTGGACACAGCGAAGCCAAAGCGTCCCCCTCTCAGTTTGGGCGATACCATGATAAAAAAAAAAAACTGTGTATCGACGTCGATGACAAAACGCACAAGCGGATAATGATATTTACAAAAGCTAGCAAGGCTGTTGCGCTTGGGCCAACGACAAGGCGGGGATTTGGTTAGGCCGAGACGGCAAGTGTGGGGCGACGATGGCCAATCATAAATGGCCACGCGAAATAAACGTATCAATTTAAAAATTGTACGACTTTTGGCTAACCAACAAAAATACCAGTGATGTCCTTGGATTACATGTTATAATAAACGAGCAAACGACAAAATACAACTTAACGTAAATTGTTATTTGCTAATTAATAGGTCATCTCACTAGGAATTAGTGTTCAGACGTATGAAAGTTATGATTAATTTACTAACATTTATAACATGAGTCATGTCCCTCGTACATCATACAAATGAAAATGTACAGTTTAATGCACGGTAAAAATGAAATATAATACAAACAACAATATCATAGCACAATAACACACAGATATCAAACATACCAAGTAGGCTGAATTCTCTAGTAAATTAAGCGATTGCTAAATGAAACGTTTTATGAATCACACGGTTTCAACAATAATTATTAGCGTCATAGTGAAGAACAAAGTGTTTTGGCTAAACAACAAAAATGCCAGTAATATTGTTATACTTCTTGCACCACCCTCATATAATAAATGAGCAAACGACAAAATACAATAATTTAACCTATGTTGTTATTTGCTAATTAATAGGTACTTTCGTGAAAGTGATGTTGATTTATTTTTATATTTTGAGTCGTGTTCCTCGTACATCACACAACTAAAAATTTACACTATATTACACAATAATAATTGAATTAGTCGCATGGAAAAGAATAAAAAAGGCGAAAAAACTATTGTACTAAATAGGAACTTCAAAATAAAAATGTTAAAGAAAATAGAAAACTTTTACTAATCTTTCGATGATCTAAGCAAAAATGATAAATTACTTAGTAGTTAATTGTTTTTTTTTTTGTTATTATATATCATCCGCTGCAGATTAGTATTATATTATTATATAATATATATACAAAAGCCCGCAGAGTTTTTAGTATTCTCCAATTTGTTATCAACTTTCGAAAGTTAAATGGTAACATACATATTATTGAAACAATTTTCAAAAATGTTGTTTTTTTAAAAGTCGATAAAATAAAAATGGGATTACAATGAGTTACAAATGGGATTTTTATTTTGTGTGTGGTGTAAAATAATATTATTTAAAATGTTTCCGAAAAGAAATAACAAAATTTTAAATGTTTCAAAGTAAATGAGTATTTTTATAAATATTTATTTACTTAAAGTTTTTTTTTTCTTTTTTAGTGCCTTTTAATATCATCACTTATAATCAACGAGCCCATACCATATATAAAATGTTGCATTTGGCAAATGAGTATTTCACCAATAGATTTTAGATATTTTTAACATGAATGTGTTTTGGCCCGGTTACAAACAACAATTTGCGTAGACAAAAAAGCGTACCAGTATACAGCGTTTCATTTTCATATATTATTATAAATTTGTAAATTATTTAGATGTTTATAAAATATAATATGTACCTGGAGTTGACCATAAAATAATAAAGGCTGAGAAATAAAGCAGCATATTGTTAAAATACATGTTGAACACTTTACAAAGCACTATAAAAAAACCTTGTCAATAGATATTGTAAACCAGCTCGAATATGTAGTTTTATTACAATGGCGGACAATTTCTTTCTATGCTTACCAGGCTATGTTGTAAACGAGTCCCTGTGTTTACATAAAGTGTAAAGAAGTAAAAAAAAAAAAAATGTACTCGTATTGTTCAAATAATGAAAAAAAATATGTTCTTATACTTAACGCAAAAAATATGAAGACTATACGTGTAAAAATTTAACGGGTTTAAAAAACAATAGATGATATATTTCTTAAAATTTTTACAAATACCATACCACATTGTGTGATTCGAATATACGAGTACCTATAAAAATGCTTAACATTGAAAAGTTAAAATAAACAAAAAATCAATAGCGGCTTTGTCTTTTACAAAGATGTATTAACCACCCGAAATTATTGTACTTACTAATAACTAAAATTATTTTGGGCACCCATTTGTGTACGCTGGTATAAACTATACTCCATAGATACAAAACATAACAGATTTATTGAGTACCCATTTTACAATTAATACCCAACTTGTTTAAACCACAGCTACATAACGTACCGTTCCCCCTTATCACCTACTTTTGGACGTTCAGCTAAATAACTAAAAAGGGCGAACGGTCGTCGTTAGTAACGGAAATTAATGTATTGAAGCGCTCCAATTTCAAATCTTCAAATATTAATAACTCAGTTAATTATTAATTATGTTAATTAAAAATTTGTTTGGCCAACTTTTTGATTTTTTAGTTTTGAACCATAAAAAAAAAACATATTGTCCCGTTTGTAAATCAAAAGTTGCCATCATAAAAACGTAAAGTAAACGTAGGGGCTAGGAACATAAATATTTGTGAAAAAGTTAGATCACATTATATGTATAAAATAATAGAAACAAAAAAATTCGATTATTATATTAAAAAAGTTGATGAAATGTATGCCATATCAATTAAGTTCAAAAGTTGCTATCAAAAGTACTAATTTTGGAGGGGATTAAAACAAAACAAAATTGTGAAAAGTTATGATTGTATAAACACTATAAGAAAAAAAAAATTGAATTTCTTATTAAATCCTATGAGATATTGAGTGGTTCGCGGATGGTGATCACCCTGTATAAATTGTTGAAGGTTCGGCGAAAAAAATATTGAAAATTAAACAGCTTGTTTTCGGTTTACCGTTAGAAAAAAAAACCATGTTATAATATCGTGTCGTATCTTTTGTATATTTTTCGGATAGTGTGCACCACGGCAATAATTTGGATTATAAAACTTGAAACTATAAAATGTTGTTTTTGTAAATGTGACTGTTCAAAACCTTAAAGGTCGTGTGTAACCAAATGGTGTACTTTATACTTTGTATGCAATGTGAAAGTCACTGTAAAAAAATACTGTACAATAGTATAACGTGTTGGAAAATAATCACCATACATCGATAGCTTTTATACAGGATGATTCATTATGGATAAGACACTCATTTTCTCAGAAAATATGGATATTTTGAGAATTTTTTTTCCCTAAGCTTTTAGGTACACATTTTACTACATTTTCCCATATTTAGAATATTTTTATCTTCAACCCTTATGTGTAAAACAAGTATCGCATTTGGTTATATTTAAATAGGAACGTATGTTTTTAATTTTATAAATCTGTTGACGAAATTTTTAAAAAAATGTTAGCGTTTGAATTTCTGGTTTTCATCAATCGCTTTCCTACTTATTAAGACGTTGTGAAGATTTAAAATTTTGATCCATATTCATTTGGGATTTCAACACGGGTAGCTTATTATTTCCTATTAAATATAATTATCGACCCTGTCGTCCGTCGATAAAACCGAAAACCACATAATAATAACACTAAAATTCAAAATACTAGTTGTTTACTTATAACTATGCATTACACGCTAACTGCAATGTAGTTACAACATGTGTTGAGGGGTGAAATAACAAATAAAATAATTCTAAACATTTCAACAAACGGTAAAACACGAATGTACAAAATAGGCATTTGCTGTAACTTATGTAAATATACAGTTTAAATAAAACGGTTTTTCTTATAGTAGTACAATACAAAATATAACTTGTAATTTGTAGACATTGCTCCGAAAAACACGGACGTATAAAAAAACCTAACCTGCCGGACCCTGTGTTACCAACTAGAATAAAATTTCCAATATTGAAAATCGAATAATTATTATCAACTTTAAAAAATAATTCAAAACCTTCATAGTCTATGTATTCAAATACTTACCAGAAAAAAACATAATCACACAGTGATCGTTGGTTTCTTTTTTAATGGCGATTTTTTTCACGAACAACTAAAGATACAGAGAGTGTTGATAATTATACAGGTTTTCGGAGTCCGGTATATGTGGTGTATTTGACCGAAACCTTAATTTTGTACAGATTTTAATTTTTTGCTTTTGTGTTGAAACTTATTTTATCACGCGGTAAAATAAAATAATTATCATTTGTGTGTTGTACGAAATATTTTCAATATTAACAGTCGATAAGACAAGGATAAAATACAATTTTAAAAAAACCTGTACAAGTTACTATATGTAGCACATATTTGTTTTCTGTATATTGAACACAGGATTTATTAAAAATGTAAAACTAAACATATTATGCTATCTGTGAACAAAAACCCTATGAGAGTATAATATCTGATTCTAGAATATTGTCAGTTTACTATTTATTACTACCCAATCCGAGTATAACCATCTATTTTCTAAGCTACTATGACAAACACTAACACAAATATATAAAAAAAAACCCAAATTCTAGTGATGTTATGAGTTAAAAATGTTATAATGACAGAAAATAAAAAAAAAACAGTACAATAGGGCCGGGACATAATGGGAACTGGGACCTCACAATTTTACAGGAATTATTACAACTACATAAGTGATAAAATCACTTTCGAATAAACGCTTCGATGCGAATCAGTAGTTAGTATTTTTAAACCAATAAAGTCCAAAACAAGCAAAGTAAGAAAGCATTAAAGAGAAGTGCAGTGTGTACAAATTAGCATCAAAGCGTTTATTTAAAAAAAAAAATTTATTTTTAGAAATAAGTTGTTTTAATAATTTATACAATATAAACGTATTGCGACGTCAGGCATGTAAAATAATACCTAAGATACCTTTCGGGTATACTGTTTTAGTTATATACCGTGTAATCGTTATCTATAATATATTTTGTGTATTGATTGTTGATGCATCTATTACTTGTATCATATTTTTTACCATTGAACCGACTTAATAAAATCGATAAATTTGTCACACCTCCGTAAACTTAATAGTTCAATGCGATTTTTAAAAAGAAAACGAATACAAGATGGCGACGTTTGTACTCCGACCTCCGCACAATTACCACCAATCAACACTATGTACATCCCAACTAGACTCACCTTTTCTTGTTTTAATCAATTTGTTACATTGTCTATACAGGGTGATTCAACTGGTGTAAGACATTCATTTTCTCAGAAAATATAAATATTTTGAGAATTTTTTTCCCTATAATTGTAGATGCATATTTTTGAATATTTAGAATATTTTTTTTTTTTGTCAACCCTTATACGTAAAACAAGTATCGCTTTTGATTCTTTAAATGGAAATGTAAGGTTTTAATTCGATAGATCTGGTGGCAGCATTTTTAATTCGTAACACCTCCATCGCCAAAAAAGGGAAAGCAAAATCGCTTTTTAAAAATTATTGTGTAGAATTACAATCAAAAAGGTTGGTTTGGGCTTATTTAACTGTGTACAAATTACTGAATGGTTTTTAATGTTTCTTAAAACTAAATTTACAAGTTATGATTACTTAAGATAAGGTTAATTAGTTAGTTATTAAAAATGTTTTTATATTTTGTTAATAACAATAATTATTAATTACAGTATACAATAGTCATCACCGATAGGCTTAAGTGACCGCGACCTATGGATGCCCAAAAAATAATATCATTTTACTATGTGTAATATGTATAGTGAGGGTTGTGGAAAAAAATATCCTGACTGGCCAGTCCGATTGTCATTGGACTGAGGTAAATTTATAAAAGCGTAATTCAGAGTACAAAAATTAATCTTACTTATTTTAAATTTAAAATCATTATGATTTCTTATTGTTTTTCAACACGTTATCGTGTGCTAAATTCTAGATTTGTAAAATTTTAGATGTGGTTGTGTAGTAGTTTAAAGAAGTATCATCGATACAAAAAAAAAAACAACACTGAAAACAAAGAAAAATATTTTTATGTGGTTACACACAATACTTCAAGGTCTTTTATATGGCTAACGCATTAATAGTACGAAAATCTGAGCACATAGGCCATTATTAAGCGAAGAGTGAATTTGTCAAACGTTCTAAGTGCCAAAGCAAAAAGATTGAGCTTTATAATTTGATTTGTATTTTATTCATTACCGGAAACACTTAACATATTTTTAAGTGTTAAATATGATTATCTTTTTTATAAGCAACTATTCCTCACTTGACAAATTTACAAAATTGTTTCCTGTAACGCGCGAAATACAAATCAAATTATAAAGTTCAATTTTATACTTTGGCACTTGGAACGTTTGACAAATTCACTTTTCAAGCATTCTTATGTGTATTATTATTATTATTATTCATACGTTATTTCATATCGATACGAATTTCAAGTGAATAAGACACAACAAAAATTATTTGTTTTATTTCAGGTTTACTATAATACATTAGCACATTTCATACAACGAAAATTTAGAGTATGAAATAAAACCATTATCAATTGGAAACCTAAATTTGGCCCCCCGTTTAAAATGTCTGTATTCGTTTGGAAAAATAGTTCTACTCATTACAATTGTTCTAAATACTAAAAAAAAAAAAAAAAATACTTTAGATAAGTTTTTTAAATATTTATTAGGTATATTGTGAATACCAATAAAAAAAAGATTAGTCGATATCAAAGTTTGAACAAATATTTATAGCATTAGTAACATTTCGAAAAATAAGCTGGGGAAAAAGGTATAAAGCTACCAAATAGACATTATTTATGTTTTTTTATTTTAGACACTTAAAACAATGTAACTAGGTCGACGTTGCTTTTGTTTTGGATATATTTCTTACTTAATGCATTGGTGTATAACTAATAGGTAAATGTTTGAACAAGCATACAATACATCACATTAAAATAGGTTTTCTTCTTTTTTCACAAAATAACACAACTTAAGACGAGTTTTCACTACGTTTTCGTGAGAAAAAGTAAATATACAATTATTTAGAAAAGGAATAACAATTATAGTTTCAAAAGGTTTTTAAATGAATATAAAAATAAAATAGAACAATTACTCATGATCGGATGTAGAAAAATTTAGGTGCCCTAAGATCACAATTGCAGCAACATGGATAAAAAAAAATGTTTATGCAAACGAAAATTATAATGTTTATATTATTATTTATTTATTTTACATATTTTTCATAAAATGAAAAATAGTTAGTGCTTAAACTCCCGGCAGAGTGGGGTCTTTAGTTCCTCCGTACCTCGGCTCTCATCCTTGCAATGACACGACATGATGCCTCAGGTAGAGCGGTATAGATAATCTTAAGGCAACGTTCGGGAAAAATCTGTATGTCCATCTACCAAATGCACAGATGTCCCATCTCGCTTGCCATCTGGCACAGAGAGTGAACCATAGTTCCCGTAGAACTCTGTCCTTGTCAGCAGAAAAACGTTTTCTTAATACCTCAATTTCGGCTTGATATGTTGCCATTAGTTCAAGCGGCAATGATCTGGAGCAAAGAGGTGGCCGCGTTCGATTAGCGCCCGTTAGGCCAATCAAAGCTCTCATTTGCAGTTGGCAGAGTATTTGACTACCGCGTTTGGACTCGGCAGCGGGGTACCAGAATTGTATACCGTATAGGATTCTGGGCAGAAAGACACAGTTATAGAGGAGCGTCATATTGCTCCTGTCAGTAGCCCGTATGTCGCTCTGAGCCTGGTAAAGAAATGCAGGTTTTTGCTCTTGATTTCAGCCAAGTGCTGGTTGTACGAGAGATCAGTCGCTACTGTGATGCCAAGATATTTGGCGTGACCGACATGTCTTATCCTGCCTTCTCCAAATTTTATGTTGAAGCCGGTGACCAACGATCCTTTGAGCAAAACCGCAGTGGACTTCTGTGTAGAAAAAATAAGTCCTCTTGTAAGGCCCCATTGATACATATTTTGAGAACTTCCTCCATTCTGTCAACAATAATACGATGGGTCAGCTCAGAAAGGAGAAGATCTTCCATTATAATTGACCATAGAACCGGTCCAAAAAGCGAGCCTTGCAGACATACTTTCGTAAGAGTGGCTGTTTTCCTCACGCCACCAAGTGTAATGGTCACTGTGCGATTTACTAGGTAACTTGTAGTGAGTTCCCTAATATCCGCAGAGCAGCCTAGCCTGTTCATGTCTGACAGTAGGGTAGACCATTTCAGGTTGGCCAAGGAGCCTGCAATGTCGAAAAACGCACCGAGGACGTATTTTTCTCTTGATTCATTCGTTCAATGATGTAGGGCTTCTACGGCGTCAGAGGTCAAGTGCCCTTTTTTGAAGCCGTATTGAAGGCCGCTTATGTGCGGTTCGATTTCAGCGTTGATGTGATCACAAATTATATACTATATAGATTTGAAGAGCGCTGGGAGTATACTGATTTGCCTGTACCATTTCGGGAGACTGGAGTCCTTGTCTGCCTCATTTTTTATCACTACCAAATCCACTTTCTTCCATGTCCGAGGAAAAGTATTGGACTCGAAGCAATCAATGGCAAATTTGAAGAGATGCGTACCAATGTAGACGGACTTTTTTTAGCTGCCCTAACACCTCTCGGCTCAAAATTAGGGGGGTCCCTTGAAAGGAACGGTAGGTGCCTAGAACAATGACGTACCTGTTGGGGTACTTAAAACCAAAATTCGGGGGATGGGGTAATGACAAAAAAAACTAGTCCGTAAACTGGGTTCCCTTACACTCGCTAGTGGTGCAAAACGGTTTTGCGGCACCGATATCTAATTTAAATATCTTAGAAAAAAATTTTAATAATGATTTGGCCGCTAAAATGTTGGAGTCGAACGGCAAACGGCGTAAACGGTAAGATGTTGATGCAATAGCACGTTTTCTTACATTGAATACCCATATGCTTAACACTGAGAAAAACTAAAATCGCTCTTAGTGAGTTTAGGTAGGATCGAATCGAAATCGACACCGATCCTCTCGCGCACTTATTTTAAAACGAGATATGAAATGGCTCTTTGCCACAATAGTTATGATAAAAGAAACACCCAAAACATTGAAAAAAGCACACGTTATGTGCGCTTTTGAAACCAGGAAATCAGCCACCAAAATAATGACGCAAACCACTATTGACAAGTTTCACTGTTATGCCATAATACAGAAGATTCAAAAAAATGACCTACCCCGGTAGAGAGGTCTGGCTACAATTTGTATTATTGTTTATACATGTAATTAACCAATAGGGAAAGAGACAGAACATTTTATCTATGCGGATGATTTAGTAGTATCTAGATGTGACAACCTCCTATGACCGGACACAAGAAGAAAAAGAAAATCATTAAAATACACACCTCATACCCCCCGTTATTGTTCTACTTTTTAATTTTTCTTTCTATTGCAGTAAAAGCAAAACGTACAATTTTACAATAACATGAAACAAAACCACGGTTTTATATTTTTCTAGCAAAAAGCGTTTATAACAAATATCTATCACAGTGCGATCGAATATAATATAAAATAAAAGGTCATAAAATAACATGGTTTGGCAAATACGATTTTTTTTGCACTTGTGTTTATGCAACACCGAAGTAGTAGAAAATACTTCGTCCATCAGTACAGAAGTTATGAATGTTTAGAATGGAAATGTTTTCAGTGTTTACCTACATTGCGTTATTGTTTGATCAAAAAAAACAGGCCACGACAGTCATATACCTAAGAAATCGACCGTAAACCGGTTCCTTTTTACTATAAAATATTTAGCATTATAGCATATTCAATCGACTATAGAGATCAAGTTCAGTTGACATTTTGTAACTAAAAAAACCCATCATATTTTGACAACAGCAAAACAATGCGCGCCACCGTGTTTCAGTCAGTAGCCACAATATTTTGTGCGTGTTGGATTGTAGCCGATGCTAATCTTCCAAAATCTATAAATTTTGTATCGCAATTGGACACGTCACAATCGTCAACAAATAAATCAAATGGCATTATGAGAACAGGTAGAAATAGCTATGGTGGACTGGTGGTGGACAACGACGCCGATATATCAACGTCAGAATTAGCTAAGACGGACGAAAGGGTGCGTTTGATTAATTACGGCGTGAGTGTAGAATATTTTAGCATAGAAACATTTTACAATAAAGTCGTACACACTTTAAAACGACATTTAATCGACTGTTTACAAGTAAACAACGACGACTACAAGGCGTGGTTCAAGTATGGTGTATTCAGTATGTTCGTACCGATTAAACAGCATTTACTGAACAATTCCGTTGCTCTGTTGCTCCAAAGTCGACTCGACATTACACGGTTGATGAGGCTGTATTTATTTTTTTGTGATCCTATTCAAGATCCAGACGTTTCGTCGCACGACCCCAAGTTTGTCGAATTCGGCCAACGAATTCGTAACATACAGAACAACATGAAAGAAAAGTTTAAAGATATCATAGGCGACGAATCTATAGAAATAATCTATAACATTAAGAACATTGGTGAATTGCAAGACGTGAAGAAAAAAACAGAGGATGAACTTTTTGTCCTTGGTGATAGCGCCTTGCACGGAATTAAGCCCAACACTCAATTGTTGCCTAGCACTCCACCTCATTTTGTATGCACCGGATTATTGAAATGGACGGCGTTGATGAAATCCGACAACGAAGATGCCGCAAAAATACAGAACACCGGAATTACAGTTGGCCACACTGACATGACCATGCGGCAATACGCCGACGGATTTAAATACGAAACAGATATCGACAATCTCAAACGACTTAACTACGAGGTATTATTACGTATTAATAATACATTCTTTCGTTACTTGTACAAGCATTTTGTTTTATCCCACGCATTCGTCAACGCGAATGTATTAAAACTAAAGTCACACGACACGAAGACAACGATTAAACAAATTCATGGATTTCGGGCGTTCTTGGAGATTTTCAATCTATCATTTGTCGCTCGCTATTTAGACTACGTGGATCAACCGAAATCACAAACAAAGTTAAAGGCCTTGATGGAGTATACGGATTGGTTCAGAATGGATTTAGATATGGATCCACTTGAAGAAATCTATCAAAAAGCAGCGGTAAACAACACAAATCAATTATTTAGTGAATTTACCGCAGCCTTTTTGCAAGATCTCAAAGTAAACAATTGGCAAAAATGGATTGATGGCGTTAACGAAGAAGTCTTAGGTATATCAGTAAATATAAAAAAAGCCTTAGAAGCAAACACAACTAAAATGCTGGCACTTATGGCACTATGTGTCAAAGAATTAAATCCAGATTGGCCAAAGCCCGTAAATTCGATATATTATAGAAGGCCTTCAATTTAATTTTACCGACAAAAGTGCAATATAAAATATACAATATGCCTAATAATAGCAGTAATACCACAGATATATATATATATAATATATTTCTCTAATAACTGATAATAACTCTAATAACTGTTCTAATAACTGATACAAAATAAAGAAAACATTATAAAAATAAAATTGAATACAATATAGAAACAACAAAGGGAATATAAATCACA
This sequence comes from Adelges cooleyi, assembly GCF_023614345.1. NCBI lineage: Eukaryota > Metazoa > Arthropoda > Insecta > Hemiptera > Adelgidae > Adelges > Adelges cooleyi. The sequence continues at coordinate 82,231 of NW_026096367.1, forward strand.
TAAATAGTGAATTTTCAGCTAATTAATTGCCAAGAGACATTAAATTATATTTTATTGGATGGTTTGACATGTAATTCTGAGGGACAATAATAAATAATTGGTTCGTCCGAACATTACGGTTATTCACTTTAAAGTTAATTAGATTAAGAAGAAAAGAATCGGCAATTTAATTATTAAGAAACATAAAAAGAGAAGTTCAGCATACAGCGACTGCGTAAATTTAAGGATTCCATTTTTAAGATACTAAGAATATTTCCATACCGAGAATGGTGGATTTTATTTATTTTGATTATAAAGCAAATAAATTTAAAGACTTTATTTTGTATTTTCTCTATAATACGATATAATATTAAGAATATAGTATAAAGATTTAAAAATTAATTTTATGTATGTAGCAAAGTTTTAGTTGCCAATAATAAAGTTTTGAGTCCCTATAACTAAATTTTTTTTTTTAACCCGAACTTCACTATCTTATCCATTTGCTATTGTAACTTTTAATTGTGTTGCCTAAGATATGGTATTCGGTTGGAAACATTCGGAAAGTATATTTGATGACCATTTTGACCAATGGTCCGGTTGGTTTTACTCCGGTGATATAGAGAGGGTGGAAAGGTGTAAGGATTTGCTGATGACACTGAATTATACACATACATAGAAGCCGCATAGTGAAAACAAATTGATCTCACACGGATTCCGCCAACTTGATTACTGTCATGGAAAAAACGGTGTAACATAATTTATTAAATGTATTTGTAGTCAGCAAAAAATGACCAGGTGAATTGATCGATTTGGCAAGTGGTAACTAGGGAAAAACACAGTAGAAAAAAAGGCAACGACGTTTTTTCTTTGTTTTATATAATCTAAATTCTATTCACTGTAATATGTAAAACACAAGTTTCATGAAAAGTAATATTTTTCGTTTGGCAATAGGATTTCCTGAAATAAAGTTCAATATTTCTCGTATTTGTTATTATTTTACTAATTTTGTATTTTTATATTTTAATTATCCAACAGTCCTGTTGTAAATATATTTATTTGTTCATTAGTAACTGAACTATCACAGTTATTTATAATGCTAAAGTGACTTTATTAGAAGCTTGTTAATTTTATATTTTAAAACGATTCATAAATGTTTTGTGTGTTTGAAGACAAACTGTTTTATTCCTAAAGCCAAATAAAACTACCGACTAAAACTTTTTTTATCTTTAATTTCTTTAAGTAAGTGTTGATTTCATTAATTCAAATCCTTTACTCAGAATAATAAAACGTTTTAACAGCAGTGTCTGTTCGCACTTGCCTTGTTTCCCACTCTCAACAGTCACAATTATGACTCTGATTATAACAACACAGCTAATAAAAAATAATAACACTATGTTATTTTCGAAACAAAATGTTTCGTGAAATTAAAAACTATTCATTAAATCATTCATGTACTACATACAAATGTGTTTTTTGATTAGGTATCTTTTATCACCAGTTAAAAAAAATTGATATCAACGGTTGGGATAGACTGTTCGTCTGGGGGATTGGTCTGTTCCGGTCCAGGATAGGGACCACGTAAGTAGGGCGTAGTCGCGGCTGTCACCGATACTGAATATCTGTAAAAACAAAATAGGGAAAACTATCCTACGTAGCCAGAATGGGTTTATATGGTTATACCCGATGTCTTCCAGCAAGTGAATGGTTGTTTCCGCGGTGTATTCCCTTAAGTTTAATACGGCGCTATATGCGGTATCTAAGATAGGACTGAGTATCCAAGTCGACTTAGAGGTAAAAATGGCGGAGTTGCTTGTAGTGCACCGTATTCTCCTGTCATTTTTACGGTGTTATTTGGGGAGGCAGAAGGAGCTGTTTTCGCAATCCTAAATTATAATGCAATTCTCGGGGTTACGTTTAGTTGTAAGAACTGGTATTACAGTATCAAAGTTACGAAATCCGCTTCAAATCAGACCTGTGGTAATTCATATTGACAACAAATTTTTTTCTTGATACATATCCGACTGACATTTAGACATTTATTTCTGGTTTACATAATTGCATACTCAATTTGTTATCTATATAACGCCGAACACTCGTCATTATGGTTGTTTATTTATTTCTTCATGTTTTTTTTTTCTTACCTTTTTATGTAATGATTATTCAGGAATTCCTATAATCTAACAAGGCTCGACAAGGACAAAAAAATAATAAACACAAATAATAGATTGGGAAAACTCTAAAATGTATTTTCAATCATAAAACCAAACAATATGTTTTATTTTAAGGGAACACAAGTTATATAACAGTAAAATATATAATAAAATAGATACTTGACATCTATAAATCGTGGTAAGCGCAAAAAGAACTGAAAATATAATTAAACTTTGAATTTGGTTAAACGACTGTATCTCGAGCCGGTGCCTCCAAATATATACAACGAAATTCCTACAGCATAAAAGAGTCATTAAAGTTTAAAAAAAAATACATGTATTAATTGAACTAACTTTGCATTCTGTACTGTGAACGCCAATTATACGAATGTACTGCATCGGTCTGGATTCAAATTGCAACAACTGCCAAGATCGTTTTGGTTCCTCAGAATTGTTAACTATCATTTCCCAATATTTATTATCGACAGAGACTTTAATAGTGTATCCGTATGCCTGGCCATCGCCACCCCAAAGCAGCAACCTATCAATTATGGCAATTATAATATTATCTTAGTTTAATATCTATACATATGTATAAATTTAGCCTGCTTATGTTTGTACCTGCAAAACTCAAAAAGTAGGCGGTCGATTTTGATGCGTTTTTCATTATCATATGGACAATTTCATCCGGAAGGTTTTTATACATTTAATTTTAATATTATAACGTTTAGACCAAAATAAAATAGCTAAAGATTAGAAATTTGAAGGATAGCTTCGTTATAATCAATCAACACTGTATCTCTACATAAATATAACATTTTAATATACTAACTAATTTAGTTACTACTACTACACTAATATATTTATTATACTAATTTTGGGCAAAGGCTTACAGTTATACCTCGCTCAACGCCAGCTGACGAATTTCATGCCTGCTTAAAAATATTCCACTTTTTAGAGCACAGTCAAATATATGCATTTAACAACAAATATGGGAGTTCAGCGTCAAAGCGATCTTACAGCTGTCATATTATCATGACAATTACACGAGGTCGGTAACGGCACTGTACCTGCAGATTGAAAAACAGATAAAATCACCTTCCCATCTAGTTTCTGCTACATTGTGAATTCAATTGAATAATTAATAGATAAGGTTTTCCAAAGCATAGAAACAAATGATCGAAATCACGTATGATTGAGCGGAAGAGTCATTCTAGTAGCTAAAAATGTCGACGTACACTACACGAACAACATCCATATCTATTGACACTGTGAGCAATTATACGTAGCATTATCCAGAGTCGGTAAACCGTCTGATCTTTATAATAAAAAACGTTTTTTTTTAGAAATACTTAAAAGAAAACGAGAAAAATAAAATTTTAGTATAAATGTATACATTTAGAAAGAGAGAACATGTTATAAAAGCAAAGGAAATTAATTAGTTTGAATTATTAGACATGATTTCTTATTCCTTATTATTTAGAAATATTTCCTTATTTAGTTAGAATATTTCAATTAAAATATTAAAATGTTATAAATTATGTAGAAATACAGTGTTGATTTATTATAACGAAGCAATTCTTCAAATTTTAAGTCTCTGTTTATTATAGATTAATCTTAACGTTGATTATTAGTTCAAATTTTCCACCCCCTTGTTACAACCTAAACGGTGAAGTTTTAACAATTCTTTCTTAAAGCATGCTTAAATTATAAGATAACTATTCTTTGACGTGAGTTAAAAGCAATTAGTATGATGAAATATAAAATGTATAATTAGTGTGTTAATTAATAAGATAAAAATCAATGTCCAACTTAAATCTTTTCTTTTTTTTTTTGAGTTGCTTGTAAAAGTTTAAAAACAATTTTACAGTATGATGATGAATTACGATTCTGATACAAATTGCAAGATGTTGATACTATTACCTTATTGAGCTAAGTATATACGGCTGTACAAGGTGAACCACTATAGAACCCGATCCCACTGGATGCCATGTGTATTCTTCAAGCCTAGACGAGTTTTTATTGTAGTGATTTAATAGCGATCTATCACTAACACTATTTGTACCTTCGATTACAGATGCATTCATACAACTTGAAGCGACATTATACATGTGCTTAGGAGCTAGATTAAAATAAACAAATATGTATTTATATATATATAAGCATTTTTGTTATTAAAAAAATTAGTTACTTCTTTGGTTTTCTTACCGACTAATCCATTTTTGATTTCCACCTTGTGCATTTCTCGTGTATTGTAAGAGACATCCCTTATTTTAAAAAGCTGATGGTTGGTTCCATTAAAGCGTATATACCGAATTACACGTGGTTTAATCCACAGTTGTTGAATTGATCGACAATTATAATTCGAGTGATCTACAACAAGTGTCCATTCGCTCTCATCCATTGAAACTTCAATGTAATACGAATAAAACCTAAAGTATTAAACAATTCGAAAAACTTGTAGAGTAGTGATTTTTAAAAAACTATAGAAAATTAAATAATGGGAATAGAGATGTTGAAATTTGAAAACAAGTATTAGCAACTAATTCTTAATAAACAATAATTTTACAATAATTGATTAATTGTTTGGTTTACCTATAATTTAATGAAATGCTTATAAAATAAAATAGTTATGCATAAATAAAAATAAATTGTTAATAAGTTAATTAGTTACGAATGTTTTGAATAATTATCCAAATACATTTTATTTATAAATAATGGCTATTTTAATTTAAAATATTTATAAATTCAAAACATACGTTGGATTCGCGGCTATTCCATCCCTCAACAGTAATTCAATATAGTTTATAATTAATGGATAATCCAATGTTAACATATAAGTACCGCCGTCGTAGCCACGGTTGGCGGATAACTCTTAGACTCAAAAACAAGATTCACATCGGGTTCTAAAAAATGAAATAATTGAAACCAAAGTAATTAGCGAATTACAAATTTATGTGTACAGCAAGCATACTTAGCTTTCCGCCAAATTGAGGCTCATCTGGTGAATACGTGTTTCTAAATTATATGAATAAATATAATAAATGGAAAAAAATGTAAGTAATGAATAATTTAGAGTAGAAAGAAGATATAAACCAGGAAAGGGGCAGAAGACGAACTTATTTATTTTGACCAGTCGGTCGAATATTTTTAAATAATATTTATTTAAGTTAAGACGTCCAAATTCAATACCGCATACCTGTTGCTTCGATTGAGGTTGCTTATGTCGCTGACCAAGAGTTTAGTATTATCGATTTCATCTGTACTGTGCGCTTGAAAATGAAATAAATTAAACAATTTTTTTTACGAGTGTGAATGATTTACTCATTTGGGTAGCATTCGCCCATCCGATTTTACATTTTTTAACCTTTTATTTATTATATACTTAAAAAAAAAAAATATTATAATTGTTTTATCACGCATAACTAAATAGCTTAATAGTTGTAATAACTGTTAACGCCGCTAATATTTAGTCTAAAATAAAAAAACTTTTAATGGGTATAATATAATTTTACCTTGAAAATATCTTAATTTTTAAATTAACTCCTAATAATAAGGGTAAGTTTATATTTATGTTTTACTTGACTAGTTAAGGGTAATTGATGTAATTTAGAAAACATTTTCGTTAACATTATTATAAGGCAGGTATTCAAAAATATTCAATTTTTTATCTAGTAAACTAAAAGCTCTGTCAACTTTTAAAACTTAATTTGTACCGTGAACATTAAAGAAAAGTCTTATTCCTTTTAAATATTCATCTGCATATTCTATTTCATTCCAAATTCTTTAAGATTTAAAATAGTTATCATCAAATAGTTTTTATCCTCACAAATTCTATTTTTAAAAGAATATGCTTAAAGATAACATCACGCAGAGGTAAATACATAGTTGGTCCAACTAACATTATGGTTAACATAATAGGGACACACTAAATTTGTATTTTAACAACTATACATTTAACCCGGCCAACTATATGTTTAGTTTGGCCACCTCTTTATTTTGTTATTTCAACTATAAAATATGTATTGTGTCCCTATATTAACTATAATATTAATTGGATCAACTTGCGAATGCGTAAGACAATTTTACTTATTGTCTGGCTTGACTCTAAAAAACAATTTTTTCTACTTATAAGCTAGGCTACTCAGTTGTTCAAAGTAATGCAGAATATAATGATTAACGATAAATAATTATACAACCAACACAATTATGAAAAATCTACAATGACAAATTATAAAAAAATCAAAAACAAAAAATTTCTTATTAAACCCAATAGAATATTGAGTGACTAATGATAAAAAAAATCACTCTGAATATATCTGTTGTATTATTTGTTATAATATGTTAAATATATTATATGTATGTAATATATAGTATGTATAATATATTATTTGTATATAGTATAACAGTTGAAATGATATTTGGTACCAATATTAATAATAATGTCGATTGTTGCCTAGCAATTAATACTGACTCATGCTAAACGACGGCGTATAGGCCATCTTAGATCACACACAATGACTACGACGTTTGTATTCATTAATATCGGGCCGACCAATCATATAAAAAACCGAAGACTGTGTCTTGACATCGACAAAAAAACGCATAAGCGGATAATGATATTTACAAAAGACAGCAAGGCGTTGCGCTTGGGCCAATGACAGTGCGGGGATTTGGTTAGGCTGAGACAGGAAGTGCGGGACAGCGATGGTCGGTCATAAATATATGAATTTAAAGATTCTAAGAGTTTTGGCTAAACAACAAAAATGCCAGTAATATTATTATACTTATTTCTTTACTAAAAAGTTTTCTTTTTCTTTTATAGTGCCTTTTTTAACCACTCATGATGAACGAAACCATACCGTACCCATTAAATTTTGCATTTGGTAAATGAGTATTTCACCAATAGTTATTAGATATTATCAACATGTTAATATATGTTAATACTTAATATACATGCCCATTATGTTTTTGGGCTGGTTACAAAAAAAAATTTCGTGGACACTTATATTTTGTTACTATTGAGCAACAAAATACCATAGTTAGCGATAAGTTCCATAGGTAGGTTTTGTACACAACTTATCGGTTAGAGATTACTGCAATCAAATTATAATGAATATATTTATTTAGATGTTTATAAAATATAATATTTACCTGGAGTTGACCATAAAAAAATAAAAGTTAAACAGAAATACAGTTTAGTGGTATAATACATATTGTGAAATATCAAATTTTGAACACTTAACAAAACACTATAAAAAAAACCTTTTCAATAGATATTGTCAACCAACTTGAATATGTAGTTGTATTACAATGGCGTACAATTTTTTCCATACTTAAAGGGATATGTTATAAACGAGTCGTTGTGTTTACTTAAAGTGCAAATAAGTAAAAAAAAAAAAATAATGTGCTCTTGTTTTGTTCAAATAATAACGTGTTTTCATTATAAAATAGGTTACCTCTGTACGAATTTACAAAAGTTGCTTTCAAGAGAAAATATAAATGTACTGAGGCCTTTTAACGATATAAAGGTGGATTTTGTTCGGTTAGTTTAAACACGGCCCTATGAATCCCGTTTTAGGATGAAACCTATTATGTGTTTACTTTCAACACAGTAGTGATAAATGGTTTTTCAAAACAAACTACCGTGTGGTTACTATTGTACTGGTGATTGGTCAACTATGACGCAGTCGATAACTTAGAAGATATTAGACTTTTGAATCATTGTAGCTTCGATGCGGAGCTGAGAAGATATGGGATCTCTAATGATTGTTTTTTATTTTTTGTGTCTGTAATCACAAAAACTTTTTTTCCTGATAACCGAATTACTCATGTAGCATCATTTTTAGATTCGGAATTTCATGCGATTAGTACTATGATAGGTCAAAAGTCGAATAAGTCAACTTCTTCACCCTCGAGTGGCTTGGTATGTATGACTATTAGTTGTTAGCTGTATTAATCGAAGAACAATTTTATTTTCTGACTTTTTCACAGATACAGCTTTATTTTTCTTTGTATTTGCCTTTTTGTTTCAGTTTGTAATGCGTTGCGAGTTCACTTGATTTCATGGTCTAGCATTTGTGCATTTCTGTATTTCAGTTCTCGCAATGTACACTTTTTATCAATTATTTAAATATCAAAAAAAAAAAATTGTCAAATTAAAATACTAACACTGCTTATGTACTGTAAATTACACACGTTATGTCAACATTTTAGTAGCATAGTTGGTTACTATAATTTGTTTTAATAAACAAGATCTTTCTTTCGCACACTGAAATGCTAAACACCACCAATCTCGAAATGATAATATACTGCATGATTATTGATTTTAGAGTTTTTTTTTTTTAGAATTTGTACAATCTGTAATAAATGTAATTACAATAAGAACAAAGGATAAATTACATGGTAGGCAAATATATAATGATATATTGATACAGTAGACTTGTTAGAAGAGGCCAGCCAGAGCTGGTACTTCATGGGTTTTAGAGTTAACCATACTATACACAGAGTAGAGAATAAGTTAATTTACCATATTTTGATTATTATTTCAGTTAGTTACAATTGGAAATATATATTGTAATGAAAAAACCAAAAAATAAATCAACACATACCCTTAAACTTGTTCATATATTATTTGTGACAAATTGAATATATTTTTAAAAATTATAACCTCATCGCTTATATGTTAATGCCGTATGAACTAAAGTTGTATAAACGGTAACGTGTATATTCGATTAACTTTATAAATTAGGAATAATTTAATTCCAACATTTACTAGCGTCCGACTACCAAACTGTTTTTTTATTACTGGAAAATTTAGGTTGGCACCTTTTTCAGCCACGTGGAATAGTTATGCGATTGACTTAAATCAATTAACATGGTCTTACAAACATTTCTCTTAATTCCTCGTCGTGGCGCACCTTACACAAAGCATCTACTACATGTGATTTTCTCCATCTTCTTTTTCATTGTCCTACTCTCTTTTTTTCAATATTCTTAGCCCCTGTTCTGTTCCCTTAATATTTTAATAGCTTTTCCATTCAAGCGTATGTGCATAATTATTTTTTATGGTATTTGACTATACTTAAAGTTGATTTCAACTTAAAAATGTATGATTATAATGCACCTTTTTTTTTTGTATCATTTGTCTATTTTGCAGATAAGTATGCGCCACAGCGATTTAGATCATAAAAATAATACAACTTAAAACTATAAAATGTTGTTTATGTAAATATGACTGTTCTGTTTTACCGACTTAAAAGGTCTTGTGTAACCAACTGGTGTACGTGTATTTCATATTTTGTTTGCAATGCGAAAGTCGCTGTAAAAAAATACACTACAATATTATAATGTGTAAGAAAATAACACATATACTTCGATGGCTTCTGTACAACAACGGGATTTTAGCTAAAACTAAAAATGCTAGTTGTATACTTATAAGTTATAACTATGCGTTAAACGTTAAACAAAATGTAGTTACGATATGTAAAAAAAAAAATCCAAAATCGTTTTGAAAACAATATGTTACCTAATAAAAATAAAATGTTTGATATTGGAACTCGAATAATCATTATCAACCGTGAAAAATAATCAAAACGTTTATAGTCTATGTATTTTAAATAAATAATTTTTTTCTATAAACAACCAATTTAGCTAAGAAAGTCTCACGGTAGAAACCGTTCAATAAGCTCCTTAGTTTAAGGTGTCTACATAAGAAAAGTACATATTATTGTAACTCTTTGATGTTCATTATTATTTAAATTTCTTACAGCGCCAGATTGAGGATGCTCACATCCACTAATTTTTGTTTTTAAAAAAAAAAAAAAAAATTTTTTAAGACGCTGGCTAGATAGTATCAGTCTACCATTTTTTTATTATCTATTAACCTTGAGCTCATTTGGCATGTAAACAAAAATCCCTGACGACACATGGCAAAAAATGCAATTAGTGTGACCAAACATTTAAGGATAAAATTTGATTATAATAAAACGGATTGTTGCTTGGCCACACCAGTAGAGACTAAAGACACATAGAGTACTTATAAAAGTATTCAACCTGATTCGGTCTATCTAACCGAAACCTAAATTTTGTAATTTATTTTATTTTTTTGCTTTAAACTTATCATCAATATGATGTTTTTATATTTAAACAAAATAATTATGATTTATGTTTTATGTGTTGTACTAAATGTTTTAAATATCAACAGTCGAAAAGACAGATATACAATTTTAAAGACAACGAGTACAATTGACTATTGACTACTCGTTTTCTGTATAATGTATACGTGATTTATGATAAATGTAATGTTTTTTGTTTATGTAAATAGTCAAATGATAAAGCAGTTGAAAAAAACAAATCATATGATAGTATACATCCTATGATAGTATATCTGATTCTTAAATATTGTCAGCTGACGGTTGATTACTAGTACCATTACCGATTTAAATACAAACTCTTATCCGGATTTTATAATTTTTTTTGATTAACCAATACCATTTAATTACGAATTCCATTTCCGAAAGTTGCAAAAAATTAACAAATTTGTCCGTGATCCTTTAAAAAAATACCGAATCTCAAATGTTGTATAACATTTTATTTTCACCTTCATCCATTTTTTCCAACACTAATTTTTTGTTGAAAAAAATGAAATTATACTTATGTATATATTACAAGTATGACCTTCGATTTTCTAAGCTAACATAACGAGTGCTCACACAAAAACAAAAAAACCGAAATCGAGCGAAACAATGATATAACTTTGAAACGATTTAAAAGAGAAAATTTTAAAAATGTATCATAATATATGTACATTATAATACACTTCGAGCTTGCAAATTTTCTATGTACACGAGTTACAAAATATGCTTACTTAGAATTATATCCACCTATTAACTACATAATATAATATGGCGTTTGGCTTATATTTCCAACAGTATTGCATCTAACACGGTACCTGAACTAACCAGTTGTGTTTCTCCAGCGAACATACATCGTGTACCTCAATGTTTTTTTACTAAATACTCGAGTAGTGAAAGCATTGAGTTAAAAAATAAACAAATAAATCCAAATAACTAATTAGTAAGAAATACTAACTAATAGAATATATCTATTTTGTTAGTATCTAACAGTAGCCACGATTGAGAATTTCTCGTATTGCATGGTTTGGACTGTACTGGCTTGAAAATACTACCTACCGATTTGCATCGAAGCGTTTTTTCGAAAGTGATTTTATCACTTTCAGATTTAAAAATTCCTGTAAACCTGTGACCTCCCCGTCCCCACTATGCCCCGACCCCACTGTACTGGTTTTTTTTTTTGCAAAAACGTAGTGGACCAAATAACAAATATACAATGTCTTTTTAAATTTTGTTGGAATGGTCGACGATTTATGTTTCAATCGTTTGTACTCCATAGTTTAAATTATAATCGCTTATTCTCAATAAAATTAATATTTATGTATTATACACTTCCATTAGAGCAATCTCACACAAACTATTTATACTTCATAGATTATATTATTTCAAAGCTATATTATACTTCTATTTTACTAGATTGACAATGTACAAATTAAAATGCAACTAAAAAAACTTTTTCATAGAACCTCTAAAACGTAAAGGATGGGATAGTTAAACGGGTTTTCCCATTTAAATACATTAGAAAATCGCCGTTTTACTGGCCCACCCTGTATATTAATTTATTGTTATTTTCTAAAGAAAAATCGATTTTCTTACATTTAAATTAAAATAAATCGTATACTGGTACTGTGATGGAGAAAACAATAAATTTTACCTACATATATTACTTATTAATTAAATATTACTAACGTGTATAGCCACTAGCGGTCGGCTGTTGCCTGTTATTTAACAATAACCTTTTATGGAGATTTAAAAAATTGTGTTTTTTTAATAATAGTATAGGAGCAGTATCATGATGTTCAATGTTCACGAGATTTGATCTAGTCATAAAATAAAGTACTATCATTATGACTTTTAAATACTATTAAAATATATCTTAACTTGAACATAGTAATAAAATAATGAAATATTTTATACAAAATTAGAGCTTCAAAATTATAAACTAAAAAATTAAAACTAGCACGAAGCAAATTACTATTCTTATAAAAGATAATTTAAATAATCAAGCGTAAATCTCTTTAAATGAATAACAGTACAACAATATGCAAAACATTAGTGTTCCTTTAAAAAAATTGTGTAATAAAAAATACATTTTGGGGCGGTATACTGCATAAAAACCAACACTTAATCTCAGTCCAAAAAACAACAGTCCTCTTCATAATTTACAGGTAGTTGAACCTTATATACTCATAGTTGACCTTCGGTACAGTAATATAACGCAGGCGATAAAATTACGAGATAACGACAGTGGTTTTGTCGTATCAGAATCATTAAGTAACTTAATAAGTACACGGATAGGTTTTTTTCCCAATAAATCGTGTATCTACTGTAATCAGTTACACGATTTATTCGTCTGTGATATCATGTAATAAACACAATATTATGATACCGTGCATTGGGTCCTAACATAACCTAACACGGGTAGACGTTACCAACTGACAGTTTTTACTGTCTGTTCGTTTCTCACATCTGGTACTCCGTGTTTTTAGTAAAAAAAAAAAAGTTCTAACTTAAAAACTCGTACGGTTTTTTTTTTGTTTCTTTCAAATTTCGTCTGTGAAGAAGTAAACTTTTTCAACTTTTACCCCCCCCCCCCCCCCCAAGTACCAACTAGATAAAATTTGTGATTTATAGAGTTGCTATTCGAAGGAGTTGGTCCAGTATTAAAAAAGTTACAGTGTATACAGATAAAAAAAAGCCCATATCAGAGTAAAACCAATACCTTCTCGCTTTGCATCGAAGCTAAAAAACAGAGGATTTCGAAAAAGAAACACACAATTCTAGTATTAGAAATGAATATTGTTACAAGAGGAGGAATACAATCTCATGGATCGTCTATAAGGGTGCTGATATAAGCAGACGAATTGGTGCTCATGGATGTGTAACGTGTCTGTTTGACAAGTTGGTCGAAAGGATTATAATATTAGTAGACCCGAATACGGGACGGATGACTAAGCCGTATCTACACTTAAGTATCCCTTAAGTCTCATTTATATACATTTATATAAATATATCGCTTGAAGAACTTACCAGGTGATCGTACCTCTAATTAACTTAACTTCCAAAACAAGAAAAAGAAACAGGTTTCTTAAATAATTAAATCTATATATATGTATATGTACACTGGCTGTCATGTAAAATTCTACCGAGCTTCAAATGAGACATTCAGGATGCTTTATGGGTACATGAAATGGTATTCATTTTTTTAATTATTTAAAATAGAACTCGTATCTCATTAAAAAATTGTCTTACGAAAATAAATAATGTCAGATTTGAAATTGGGAGAACAAATCTTGTTGAATTGATGTGTAACACGATTTTTTGGTATCTGGCCACATTTGCGTCCACATGTGACTAAAACCAGCATATGGCATGCGACACATAATTTAATATAAAAAAATTCTAACGACTCTGAATTGAGAATAAAATTTTAACTGATAATGATGTGTCCCTTATAATATTATGTTGGTTTCAGTCACATGCCGGCCGCTCAGTGGCCACTTGGTGGTATGAATTACACCTCTACCTGGATCCTAAAGCGTTCACGAAATATTAAGCAATGACTTGAGCTTAAATAGGTCGCGGTCTGAAGTTGGTAATATGTCAATTACTGGGCATTGCAGTGCCCCTGACTCATTACCCCGTGTGTCTGTTGTCTCCTCTACCTATGATGGCTTACACGCTAATCGGGATGAACTGCTAATAATTTATAATTTTGGAAGATTTATGCAGGTGTCCATTCTATACCGAGATTGCCGAATTATCGCAAAATATTTGGATACTTTTTTAATTTATCATTTAGTATTAAGTATGGAAGTGAATTCTTGACCAAAAATATATTGATGACGGTAATTCCAGGTAGACCTCGAGCTCTAAATCACATCTAATCGATACAGATAATTTGTTTTTTCATAATTTAATTGGGTCTTATTTGTAAGAATCAACCTATTATTACCTATACGCTGCCCCTTACTATTTAGTATTCAATTGATAAATGTTTTATCTACATCTTACGCCGTATCACTTATTTTACAAACATAGATGATAAACTTGATATTTTAATTGAATCTGTGAATTAATTTAAAGCTTCAAATAATAAATTAGTAGCATCATTCAATTCTCTCGCGGATAAACTAGCGATTCTACTAATAAAGTTAATGAACATGCTACGAAATTAAACACTTTATCATCTCAACATGACTCCTTAAAAACTAAAGTGGAAACTATTGAAACTAAAATTAAATCGTCAAAAACATATTTATCAATTTTAGGTAATGATGAATTAATATCCGAGATGATCGACAGACAATCACGGCTGAAGAATGTGTTACTCTTTAATTTACCAGAAACTCTGAATGACTCAACCAATGCAAGCTCTGATTCTACTACAATTCAAAATATACTTGACTTTCTTAAATTTAAAGACTAAACCAAATTCTGTCACTCGTCTGGGCAAACCTTCTTCTTCTAATATTACCAAACCTCGACCATTAAAATTATGTTTTTCGAATCAAAAAGATATCTTTGAATAATTCTCATGTCAAAATAAATTAAAATCAAACTCTGGATAATCATCAAACGCCGTCTGCCCTTTGTAAATGACAAGATGTTGCTACAAATTACTTGCGCAAAAACACAAACTGATGGTACCTCAAGAATAACTCGTGTGATCTCGACAAGGGAGGAAATGGCTTTTCTCTAGATCTCGATAGTCTAGATCACAGGCGCAAATATTTAGATACCTCTTTAGTTTATAAATTAGTAAATGGTCTTATCGACTGTCTTGAGAGATATTAACCAGTCTGCCATCTTATAATTCTAGGAACCATTCTTTTTTTTTTTATTTAAATAGGTAGCTCTTGTTTTGTAAAAATTAAACCAATTTGAAAAATGATTTACTTCTTATTTGTGAGCTGATACACGGGCCGTGTTTAAAATAACCGAACAAAATTCACTTTTAAATTATTAAAAGGCCTAAATACCTGTATATTTTCTATTGAAAACTACTTTTGTAAATTCGTACTTAGATACAACCTTCACATTTTTTTTAGTTAATGGTGAAGACATGTTATTATTTGAACAATACACGTGCACATTATGTTTTTTACTCATTTACCCTATATGTAAACACAATGACTCGTTTATAACAAATACCGTTAAGTGTAAAAACAATTGTACGTCATTGTGATAAAACTACATATTCAAGTTGGTCTACAATATCTACTGAAAAAACTTTATTTAAATTGGTTTGTTAAGTGTTCAAAAATTGATATTACAATAACATGTATTATAACACTATGCTGCTTTATTGTTCAGCCTATATTATTTTATAGTCAACTCCAGGTACATATAATATTATATTAAATAATTTTACCCTTTACATTTTAATCGCAGAAATCTCTAATCGATGAGTTATGTATATACCTATAATTGCTAACTTATATATTTTGTTATTTGGCTAACAGTAACAATATATAGAATAATAAGTTATGAATAAACAAGTGTGCTGGAACTTTGTTTTGTCAACACAAATTTTTTTTTTGTAACCAGCCCAAAAACATATTCATGTTAATAATATCTAAAAAGTAAAAACTATTAGTGAAAGACTCATTTTCCAAATACAACAGTTAATGTATAGTGTGGTTTCGTTCATTATGAGTGGCATAAAAAGGCACCGAAAATAAAAATAAAACATTTTGTAAAGAAATAAAATAATGAAATATTTATAAAAATACTCGTTTACTTAAAAACATTCAAAATAATATGATTTTATACTATACACAAAATACTCCCATTTGTATCGGATTTTTTTTAAGCTTCAGAGTTTTATCGACTTTTAAAACAAATTGCATTTTAGGAAAATGATTTCAATATGTATGTTACCGTTTAACTTTTGAAAGTTAAAAACACTTTGGAGAATACGAAAATCTCTGCGGGTTTTTGTATATATTTTATATCATAATGGAATACTAATCTGCAGCGGATGATATATAATAACAAAAAAAAAACAATTAACTACCAAGTAATTAATCATTTTTGCTTAGATCATTAAATGATTAGTAAAAGTTTTACTTTAACATTTTTATTTTGAAGTTCCTATTTAGTACAATAGTTTTTTCGCTTTTTTTTATTCTTTTCCATGCGACTAATTCAATTATTATTGTGCAATATAGTGTAAATTTTTAGTTGTGTGATGTACGAGGAACACGACCCAAAATATAAAAATAAATAAATAAATCAACATCACTTTCACGAAAGTACCTATTAATTAGCAAATAACAACATAGGTTAAATTATTGTATTTTGTCGTTTGCTCATTTATTATATGAGGGTGGTGCAAGAAGTATAACAATATTACTGGCATTTTTGTTGTTTAGCCAAAACACTTTGGCTTGTTCTTCACTATGACGCTAATAATTATTGTTGAAACCGTGTGATTCATAAAATGTTTCATTTAGCAATTGCTTAATTTACTAGAGAATTCAGCCTACTTGGTATGTTTTAAATTTATGTTATTGTGCTATGATATTGTTGTTTGTATTATATTTCATTTTTACTATGCATTAAACTGTACATTTTCATTTGTATGATGTACGAGGGACATGACTCATTTTATAAAAATTAATAAATTAATCATAACTTTCATACGTCTGAACACTATTTCCACGAGATGACCTATTAATTGGCAAATAACAATTTACGTTAAATTGTATTTTGTCGTTTGCTCGTTTATTATAACATGTAATCCAAGAACTTCACTGGTATTTTTGTTGGTTAGCCAAAAGTCATACAATCTTTGAATTCATATATTTATTTTGCGCTGCCATTTACGACCGACCATCATTGTACCGCACTTCCCGTCTCAGCCAAACTAAATCTCCGCACTGTCGTTGGCCCAAGCGCAACAGCCAACTAGCTTTTGTAAAATATATTATTATCCACTTGTGCGTTTTGTTGTCGATGTCTATTGTTTGTGCAATAGCAAAGTATTTTTGTAGCATCAAACGAGAACGTTGCTATTTTCTAAAATTTTAGTTGTAGACATTCAAATTTTTAGTTGAACCTTCTATACCAAGTCTATAGTGTAAGCAAGAAGGTAAGGTTTTTATTATTTCTGGCTAAACGTTAGCGGCTTTAACAGTTATTACAGCTATTATTGCATTCAGTTACGCGTGAAAAAACTATCATAATAATTTTTTTTAAATATATTATAATAAATAAAAGCATAAAAAAAATGTAAAATCAGATGAGTCAATGCTACCTGAATAAATCATAAAAACTCGTCTAAAAAATCAATTGTTTTGTTTTTTTTTTATTTAAAGCGCACAGTATAGATGAAATCGATCATACTCAACTCTTGGTCAGCGACATAAGCAACCTCTATCTAAGCAACAGGTATGCTGTATTACATTTGGACCTATTAACCATAGCCAAAAATGTATTCTACTACGTTAACATTATAATGTGTTATACATGGAATAAGATAGGAAAAATAAAGCATTAGTATGTCCAATTTCTTAAATTGGTGAAGTAATTCTTATTTTATTTAAATTAAGTAGGTAGTACTCAAAGTGGCAAAATGTGATATAATTATTATTTAAAAATATATTCGACTGACCGGTCAAAATAAATAGGTTCATCTTCACCCTCTTGTATAGCCTAAATTTTTTTCCTACCCAAAATGTTTGATTACTCACATTATTTTCTATTTAAAACTAGTGAATTTAAGTCACCGAAATGAGATCGAAAAATTAATTAGAAATTACACATAATTGATCGATACTTATCATATTTGTATATTCATTTATAAACAATTTTAATAAATTTTCAGGCTTTCAGATGTTGATTTGGTTGTAAAAGGAAAACAATTGTCCGCCCATAGTATTATATTAGCTTCACGCAGCGAATATTTTAGGTATTTTATTATTATCTTTAAGTATAATTCCTAAGGCTTCTTGGGCGGTAAAAACTATTTTTTTTTGTACCTCTAGTTTTGAACATAAGGTCTGAAAGTTGGATATAAATTCAATCTTTATCTACCTGTATACAAGGCATTCCACGTCAAACCGGATGATAGGGCTCACCCCGTAGAATGACCATTGGACATTCTGGTTCGATGAGGCTTGAAATGAGACCCCTATTTTTTTAACTACTTCCACTTACTATTGACGCGACTAAATGATATATGCCGATAGTCGTTTATGAAATTGAAAATAATTGTTTTATTTATTTGGACACTAAAAAAAAAATGGTTTCATCATTTCAAAAATGATATGAGTACAATTGTTTAGCTTACCCCTAAGTTTTACTCCATAATTTAGTGTTTCTACTAATATTATGTAATATTTTTAGGAAGCCATTTTATGGAATTTCTAAAAAATCTGGTCGGACCTTGTTGAAAATTAATGAAGGCCCATTAACCACATTTAAAATACTTCTTGAATATATTTATACCGGTCAAATGGATTTAAGTGATCTAGAGGTAACGAATAATCGACGTAGCTTAGCGGTTATTAAACGGCACAATATAATTATTTTCAGTAGGGTTGTGTGATCGTTCGGCCAATAGTATTTGTTTGATCTATTAAATTAATCTATTTGTTCATCCGAAAAACGAGTTAGTAAAAAAATATTAATTACATTATTTATTCTTTAATTTTTAGGGTAATGCGGTATTAGATCTAATACGTATTTCGGATTTATGTGGTTTATTAAACTTAAAAATTTCACTACACGAGTATTTGGAAAAAAACAGTAGAAAAGTACACCAAATGGAGAAAATCGACCATACTCAATTCTTGGTCAGCGACATAAGCAACCTTTATCTCAGCGGCAGGTAACCGTTATTAAATTTGGACCTATAACGTTATTATTTTCAAAATTTAGCAAGTTTGTCTTGTTTACAGTTTTTTATACCATAGCCAAAAAATGTATGTGTACTATGTTAACATTATAATGTGATTTGTACGTAGAACCAATTTTGGTGTACTAATTCTTATTTTATTTAAATTAGCTAGTTCCCAAAGTGGCAAAATGTGATATAGGTATTATTTAAAAATATATATTTGTCTTACCGGTCAAAATATATGTTTATCTTTTCCCCCTTTTCTTGTTTTATCTTTTTTCTACCCTAAAATAGTGACTATAAGTCACTGAGATAAGTTCCAAACGTTGTGAGATGTTTTTTTTAGTAAACTGTCATCATGTGAAATTATTCATAATTTATTGTTACCTTATAAATTCGTAAGTGTATTATTAAACATTTTTAATACTTATTTCAGATTTTCAGATGTTGTTTTGGTTGTAGAAGGGGAACAATTGGCCGTTCATCGTATTGTATTAGCCTCACGCAGTGGATATTTTTGGTATTTTATTCTTAATATTAAGCATATTTCTTTAAGCCGTTCTTCTTAGTCGGGTGAAAATTATTTATTTTACTATACATTTTTTTATTATAGCTCTAGTTATTGAACATCCAGGTCTGAATGTTGGACATAAATTGAATCTTCATCTATATGAGGCATTCCATGTCAAACGGGTCATCGGACTCACCCCGTAGAATTTATATAAACATTAGATTTCGATGGTTTGACGGTCACATTTAGGTCACTAAATTGAGACCCTAATATGTTTAGTTACTTGCGCTTATTTTTAACGATGCTACATGCCTAAGTATCGTGAAACTAAATGGAAAATGCCGATGGTCATTTATAACTTTGAAGAGAATCGTTTTACATATTTGGATACTCAAAACAAATAATTTCATCATACCAAAAACGATATGAGTACAATTGTCTAGTTTACCCCTCAAAAGGCCATGGTTCTAATGTTTTTAGTACCTTATATTGTGTATTATTCTTAGGAAAGCATTCTATGGAGGCCTTATGGAATCCAATCAGTTTGTGATGAACATTAATGAAGTTCCAGTGACCACATTTAAAATACTTCTTGAATATACCAGAATAAATTTAAGTGATCTAGAGGTAACGAATAATCGACGTAGCTTAGCGGCTATAAAACGGCATAATATAATTTTTATTAAGGTTGTGTGATCGTTTGGCCGATAGTATGTGTTTGATCTATTCATTTAAACTATTTGTATTATAGAAAAAAAGGTTAATAAAAAAATATTAATTACATTATTTATTTTTTAGGGTGGTGAGATTTTCGAACTAAGTCGTGTTTCGGATTTATTTAGCTTCTTCAACTTAAAACACTTGCTAGGCGAGTATTTGAAAAAAAAAAAAATAGAAGTACACAATGTATGTTCGTTCCTTGATATGACACGGTTTTATCAATACAAGGATCTTGAAGTCGAATCAATCAACTTTATTGATGACCATGCTTTGGATGTGTTGCAACCAGATGATTTTCTTTCTTTGTCATCGGTAATGACTTTTTTTTTGAAAATAAAAAAATGATATTGCTAATGTTAATTGAAAAGTCGAGGAACAATTTTTGCTCTTAGGAAGCTCTCCATGAAATCCTAAAACGTGACTCGTTTTATGCTAACGAATTAGTTATACTCCGTATGGTTTGTCGCTGGATCAATGAGAATCAAATCGACGTGGATCCTGATACTAAAATCAGAGTTTTATCCACCGTCAGGTATCCGTTAAAGAGTGATGAAGAACTGTCCGAGGCTCGAAAATCACAATTGGGTAGTGCAATTCCTTACGCCATACAATTTAGAAACACGTTGTCACCAGATAAACTGCAATTTTGTGGAAAACTAAGTATGCTCGCTGTACACATCAGTTTGTAATTCGCTAATATTATGTTGTTTTCGATTATAAAATAATGGACTTGAAATATAAAAAAACGTATTAAAAAGAAATATAAAAATTGAATTAAAAATAGTATTTATTGTTCTAAATATAATTAAAGTTCATTTAATAGCAATCTATTCACTATGCTGACCAAGCCAATACAAGACTTATATTGACAATTTATTTTTTAGAATGTATGAACACAAATTTCCCCAATTGGCATTATTTCATTGGTTTTAAATAGACTAGTGAACATAATATGCCTTCTTGATTTTTCTTTAATTTAAAAATTGACTGTAGTTCATTAAACAAATTATCAATGATGATGTAAATGGACAACATTAACAAAAATGATAAAAACAAAATTAAAATGATTTTGATCCTAATTTTAATTTGAAAAATCTTAGGAACTTGGATAATTATGTATTTTATTCTTTTTTTTTTTAAACTATATTATTGCATTAATATTGATTACCAAAAAATTATAATGTTTTTCATCATTCGTTTATTCACATGAAAAATAAAGGTTTAACTTGGCCGAATTATCCTGTTATTCATAAATTGTATTGATTATTAAACTAAGACAATATTATTATTGCCAAAATTGACAGGATGCTACTTTGGGGCGGCGATGCACAAGCTTATAGTTATACTATTCAAGTATCTGTCGATAATGAACATTGGGAAACGATTGTGGACAAATCTAAGGAGCTGACACGATCTTGGCAGTTGTTGAAATTTGAAGCCAGGCCGATACAGTACATTCGTATAACTGGCGTTCGCAGTTTAGCAGGCAATGTTAGTTCAGTTAATATATGTATTTTTTGAAAATACTTTTATGATTATTTTATTCTGTAGGAATTTCGTTGTGTATACTTGGAGGCACCGGCTCAGGCTCCAGCCGTTTAACCAAATTCCAAAAATAATAATTGTTTTGGTTCTTTTTGCGCTTAATTAAATTTATAGATATCAAGTACCTATATTAATATATATTTTACTGTTATATCACTTGTATTCACTGAAGATGAAACATATCGGTTGGTATTATGGTTGAAAATAAATATTAGAGTTTTCGCAATCTGTTAATTGTTTTTATTCTTTTTTTGTCTCTGTCGGGCCTTGTTAGATTTTAGCAATTTCTGAATAACTATTGCATAATACGGTAGGCACCAAAAAAACCATGAATAAATAAATAAACAATATTATAAAATCGAGTGTCCGGCACTACATATTGAAGATGAAATGATGTAAACCAGAAATAAATATCTCTATTATTAAGACTCGTATTTTTTATCTCTAATGCCTTATATCTCATACATTATCTTAATTTTTATCTTTAATTACATATTTTTTAATCTCCTCCTCTTCTCACCACCGCCTCTGAGTGTGACATCCAGCGTTACGTTACGGACAAATATGTTTAAAATGACCACCAGCGATAAAACAAATAGGTACATGTTAAAAAATAATGGCGGTTATACGGACCGTAATGCTATAGCTTATAACATATTTATGATTCAATGATTTTCCGGTGAGCGGAGAAAATAACGCTATTTCTGAGTCCTCTGCTACAGTAAGTGTTGGGAAAAAATTCGTTGAAAACTCTGTCGTGTTACCTGATAAACTTTTTATTTTTTTTATTAAAAATATATTTTCTTTGTTTACAATCTATACAAAATATGTATAATCAGCAAGTCTGATGACAACGATACAATGACATAATGTGTGAACAGGAAAGCTGTCAGCAGTGCCACCTGACCAGAAAAACCTGATAAACTTATAGTTGTTGATTCATAAATTGCAAGAAATCATTACATAAATGACCACAAATAAATACATTATAGTTTTGATAATTTGAGTAATTATACAAAATACGATATACTTTAAAATAATTTTGGAGTTCTATTGGTGATGGTAGGGAATTAACTCTGGCACATGACCGAAAAAAACGTTACGCTCTTATCTAATAAGAGATAAGAGATTAGAGATAAAAAATAGGAGATAGGGGTATGGCAAGAAATAGGAAAAGGGGATAGGGGAAGAGCTAAGAGATTAGAGATAAGAGGTATGGGGTTAGGGGTGGGAATGGGTTTGGGGTTTGAAACGATCCCTTCTTCGATTGTTTTCTTTATGTTTTAATTTTTACTCTATCGATAAAGAATAATATAAGACTCGGTTTTATATTTAAATAAATAAAATGATTCCTCTATTAATATTTTATGCAATTTTCCTTTTAATAAATAATAAGTAAGATAATGTAATGAAGAAATAAAATATATATATTAATTAATAACTGCTACAAATACGGTTGTATGTGTAACACACGAACACCGTAATTTAAATGAAAACACTCCTCGAGCACGGTTTAATAACCTTAGGTACGAGCACCGTTAAAAGGAGTCTTTATACAATAATTAAATTAAGATTTTCAATAATAAATTAATTATTTTAATATGAAAAATATAAAAGAGTTAATATAACAAGTTGCTATACGACCGCTATACTCAAAAACACACAATATAAGGAATAGAAATTTGAATAGTCGCATATATTAGACCACGGTTGCATGGAATCAACGAACACCGTACTGTTTTAGAATAGGAATAAAAAGATTAAAAGATTTAGGATAATTTATTACTAACGAAGTCGTCCAACCAGGAAACGCGCGAGGATAGGATTAAAAGTTAATACTGAGAAATAAATAAGAAAGATCAATAAAATTTTAAGCACCGAACACGCCAAAAATACTGAAGTATCGAACACCGTTATAGTTCATACAATCTTATTTTATAAGATCAAAAGCTAATTAACATAAATCTCCCCATAAATATTTCTGCTATCTGTTGAAATGTAATTAATATTCTAAGGTAGTTTTAATGTGATTAGTTTAGTATGTCGATGAAGACACTATTGTATGTGAAATCTTAGAAAGTATTTTGTATGAATTGATTTAACCTAGATTTATGATATAAATACCTTTATTTGTGGACAAGGGGACACACTCGTTCCACAGCTACTATTTTGTTAATGTGCTTGTTACTTCTGACTTATACATATATCTATATTGTATTGTTATTATTGGTTTAACTTGTGTCTATAATATTAACTCTATTATTACTCAAAGTGTTTGTTTGTTATTTCTTTTGTGTTCCACTACAATTAATCTCAACAGGTTATGGGCCCAGACCACGATACTCAAAAGTCAAACATCGAATACTGACCAATACATACTTACTGACTAAAGGTAATATTTCTTGGTACAGACAATTGTACAGTTCGATCGACGTCATGGAAGATTCGGTCAAGATTACTAAGTTGTCCAGTGCAGAAGGATGGCTGTTATGGAAATTCCAAATAAGGGTCATTGTAAACAGTTTTGACCTGGAAGGAATACTTAGCGGAGAAATACCAAAACCAAGGTTAGTCAAAACATCCACTGAAACAGAAGAACAAGCACGGGCGAGGTGTGCTAATGAAATATCTGCATGGCGAAGGGCAGACGGAAAATGCCAAAAGATAATTGTAACGTCAGTGGATGATGGACCGTTACAATGTTTAATTAATTGTCAAACCGCCAATGAAATGTGGAATAAGTTTCTGAGTGTCTACGAGCAAAAAACAGAGGCAAGTGTACATTTACTACTGTAACGTCGCTACTTGACTAGCTTACCAAACTAGTCTGAGTGCTCGTCGATAAGGTTAAAGTAGACAGCCCCTGACGGGAAACGGTTGGCTAGTCCGCTTTACGCCTAAGTAACCCTAAAGTCTCCTTTATAAATTTAATATATCGCCCGAGGAGCTTAACGGGCGGTCACACTAAAATAACGGTAGTCGACACTCAGGTTATGCAGGCTACAAAGTATTTATTAATAACTAAAGAAGCAGTGGCAAATCAATATACAAAATATGCAATATATATATATATATATATACAGTCTGACCTAAATACTGGCTGGTGATGTCTGGATCAGACCGGAGTCGAGCGGTGCGCACACAGAGATGACCGGTGATAACCGTAGGCGAATTGGGGTACACAAATAATAATCAAGAAGGCCGTATGGTATGCGTAGGCGCGTGATGGTAAATCTCGACTAGTTAATTAGATGATACGCGAATGTCATCTCAGTGTGTCAGCGCTCCCTACCTAATTAGGTCATTAGTGATGTGTCAATAGGTTCGGGGCGCGAAGTAACGGTCGGGCGAAATGTGACCGTTACACTACAAAATAAATTTTTTAGTTACAGTAAAAGTTCCTCTGATGATATATCGACCCACATAAGTAAATTTCAAAATTTACGGAACCAACTCAACTCACTAGGAGAAAATATCTCGGAAGGGATGTTAATAACCAAAATTTTAATGACTCTACCATCGACTTACAAACATTTTTACAGCGCTTGGGATAGTGTTCCTGAGGCGAGTAAAAATCTAAATGTTCTAACATCTAGGTTACTTATAGAAGAATCCAGAATGCAACAGGTTAGTTCAGGGGTTGAAGCAGAAGAAAATAATGCTTTGACTGCCAGAAAGTTTCAAAAGAAATTTTCTAAGAAGCCGAGTGGTGAGAAGTCAGTTGAACAAAAATTCAGTAAACAAAATACTGGTACTAAAAACGTAGGTCCCTGTTTTTATTGTCAAAAACCAGGTCATTTTAAAAGGGACTGCAGAAAGTACAAAAAGGATCAAGAGGGTGCGAAATCCGATTCTTCAAATTCAAGTTCAACAGGGCAAGCCTTCTATAGTGAATTATTATTCACGGAAAAAGAAGAGGATCAATGGTTTCTCGACAGTGGAGCAACTGACCATATGACAGGACATATGGAATGGTTTTGTGAGTACAAACAATTTGATTCACCAGCAAAAGTAACAATCGGGGATGGATCAGTTTTGTTGGCAGAAGGTTCTGGGAGAATTAATATATCTTGTCAAGTTAAAAACAAAACGTACAAAAATTATTTATCAAATGTGTTGTATGTAAAAGACTTAAAGTTTAATTTATTTAGTTGTGGTGCAGCACTAGATAAGGGATTAATAATAAAGTCTGACAGTAAAATGTGCGTTTTCTTGAAGAATAACAAAGTTGTTTGCGAAGGTAAACGCAACAACGGTTTATATCATTTAAAAATAAAAGTATTGCAGGTTTCTACAGACGTGACATTGACAGGCAATACAAATGATTCAATTAAAAATATTGAAGCGAATGCAACAGCAGTAATGGCTGATTCAATACGTGTTTGTTATAAAAGATTAGCTCATCAAAATATCGGGTATGTAAGAACGTGTTTGTTAAAACATAATATACAGGTACCAGACAAAGACGACACTTTTCAATGCGATGACTGTATAATTGGCAAACAATCGAGAAAGTCATTTAAAACCAGGACAAATATTTCACAAAATATAGGTGATTTAATTTATGCAGACCTGTGCGGGCCGATCCAAAAGAAATCGAAAGGCGGGTCAAGGTATTTTCTACTATGTAAAGACGATTACTGTAGATTTCGTACGGTATATTTTTTGAAACATAAAAGTGAAGTGAAAAATAAACTTAAGTTATTTATAAAAAGTTTTAAAACAGGTTCAGGTTTTAAGATAAAGGCGATTCAGACAGATAATGGTACTGCATTTTTAAATGATGATGTAACTAGAATATTTCAGACATTTGGGATACAACATCGGAAGACTCAAATTTACTCTTCTCCTCAAAATGGAAAAATCGAGAGAGAAAACAGAACAATTATGGATTCTGCGAGAACAATGATTCATGCTAATAAAATGGATTTATCATTTTGGGCTGAAGCAGTTAATACGGCAGTATACACGATAAATCTAACTGGTAAAAGTTCTGAGGAAGGTAAGTGTCCATATCAATTATTTTATAATAAAATGCCAGATATAAAACATCTGAGAGTATTTGGGACAAAAGTGTTCACACATATTCCCAAAGAGAAACGTCAAAAATTGGATCCTAGAAGTGAATCAGGTATTTTCGTAGGGTACTCAATTGACAAGAAAGGATATCGTGTATATTTAGAACAAAAACGAATTATAATTGATTCTAGGGATGTCATATTTAAAAACGAATGTCACAATACTGTTGATGTATCATTATATGAAAGTGATTTAGATATTCAACACGATACTTCACAACGACCAGTAGCGGACGAGTCAGAACGTGAAGAACCACGTTACGACTTACGTGACCGGGGTCAACTACGAAAACCTGACAGATACGCCGCATGTACAGCGAAAGGTATGGAACCAATAAATTATTATGATGCGATCAATGGTGAAAACAGTCATGAATGGACAGAAGCCATGAATGACGAGTTAAATTCACTTGCTGTAAATAATACTTGGCAGTTAGTAGACAGACCGACAGACAAAAATATTTTAAATAATTCTTGGGTATACAAGGTTAAATATGCGAGCAACGGAGATGTTGAACGTTATAAAGCTAGGCTAGTAATAAATGGATCGAGGCAGCAATACGGTATAGATTATACTTTTAGCAGTCGCAGCCAAAGAAAAATTGAAATTAAAACAATTTGACATAAAGACAGCATTTTTGAATGGGGTTCTTGAGGAACTAATTTACATGTCTCAACCAGTGGGGTATGATGATAAATCAGGCCGAGTATGTAAATTAAACAAGAGTCTTTATGGATTGAAACAAAGTTCACGATGTTGGAATCAAAAATTTACAGAATTTTTATTGCGCTTTAATCTAACACAAAGCACAGCAGACCCTTGTGTATTTATAAATCATGACGGTAATGATAAGATAATATTGGGTATATATGTAGATGACGGATTAGTTATGTCAAATAGTTCATCTAAGATTCAGTCTTTATTATCAACTTTACAACAGGAATTTGAGGTCAAAAGTAATGATTTAGATTATTTTCTTGGGATACAAATAAGAAAATTGAACGATGGATCGTTAATAATTCATCAATCAAATTATGCTTTTAACATAGTTAGACGTTTTAATATGCAAGGCGCAAAAGAGTTGGCGATTCCATTCGACAGGGCAACGGCATTAGAAACAGAATCAAAACCAATTGGTAAGGATGTGCCATATCGACAAGCGGTCGGATGTTTATTATTCTTATCACAAGTAACCAGACCGGACTTGAGTTATGCTGTCAGCTACGTGAGTAGATATTTATCCAATCCAACGGTAGCTCACTGGATTATGGTAAAACGAATTATTCGTTACATAAACAAAACGATTGATTTTGGATTGTACTATAAAACTGAAAATAACTCAGATTTTAGTGTCTATATAGATGCAGATTTTGCTGGAGATGTCCAGACAAGAAGGTCAACGTCAGGCAACCTTTTTATGCTAGGTTCTTCTACAATAGCATGGCAATCTCAAAGGCAATCAACATTAAGAATGCAGAGTTTCACAAACGAACTAAACATATTGATGTCAGACATCACTTCATTCGTGAGAAGTATGAAGATGGAGTGTTTCAACTTCAATACAAGGAGACAAAGGATCAGTTGGCAGATATCTTCACCAAACCATTGCCAAAGGAACGATTCGAGATGATCAGATCAGCTATGAATATCCACAACTGGTTTCAAGTGTGTTGGGACAATAGTTAATTAAGGAAAATATTAATTAAGGGAGAGTGTTGAAATGTAATTAATATTCTAAGGTAGTTTTAATGTGATTAGTTTAGTATGTCGAGGAAGACACTATTGTATGTGAAATCTTAGAAAGTATTTTGTATGAATTGATTTAACCTAGATTTATGATATAAATACCTTTGTATGTGGACAAGGGGACACACTCGTTCCACAGCTACTATTTTGTTAATGTGCTTGTTACTTCTGACTTATACATATATCTATATTGTATTGTTATTATTGGTTTAACTTGTGTCTATAATATTAACTCTATTATTACTCAAAGTGTTTGTTTGTTATTTCTTTTGTGTTCCACTACAATTAATCTCAACACTATCTTTCTCCATATTACCTATAAAGATACCCCGAGAGGTCCCTTATGCATTTTATTATATGCTTAACTAATTATTTTTTACTATTCACGTGGGAATGGGGTTGGGGGTGGTAATTAGCTCTGGCACATAACCGAAAAAAGTGTTACAAAAAAAGCGTGACGCTGTTATTTTAAATTATGTGTTGTATTTACAACGATCAAACTAGAACTAAGCAATAAATTCAAAATAGTTTAAATAGTTACTGATGCTATGTAATTAAAAATGTCAACAAAAAAAAACTTATTGTACACTTATTTTGTACAGATTGTTATTTCTAATAAAAAAAAAATTAGTAACTGATTTGTATAATTAATTTGTATTAATTTATGCATTATTTACTAGTTGGAAGTAATCCACGATTCCAATGCAGATGCTGATTCTTCCCCATCGTAAACAACAAAATCATCTTCAAAATTCTTAAATTATTTAGATACTTTTAAATAAAATACAAAATATTATGTTATTTTTAGAAATAGTTTCCGTTTTTTTTTTTTACTTACTTGTAGTTGAATTTATCCAACACTGATTCAGATGTGGTGTGCCCGAAGTTGACCTTTTCACGTAACTTGTTTGCTAATTGTATGAATTTTCCTTTGAGATCAGTTTCAGTTTAGAACAGTCCAATAACAACAACATCATCCTTAGACTTCAACAGCTCGACTGATTCCAATGGGGCAAGAGTCCTTGAGCTTGGTCCTACTTGTGATTTCATGTACTTAACAATACCATCTATAAATAAAATAAATAATGATTATTAAAAAAATAATAATAATAACTTCCTACGTCATTATTTTAATGTTCTTAAATTGACCAGAAAAGAAATAACACAAATTATTTTTTTTGGAATTTTCAAGAATTAAGTACAAAGGTTATTGGTTAAATAATAGCCCATTCAATGAATAATACATTTTTAAGATGAAAAGTAAAAAAGAGAAAAAATCTAAAGCGGAAAAGTTGCAACACGCTTTATGTACTCCCATAATTTCGAAAATTAAAAATAAATAAAGTTATTATCATCCTAGGCCAGACTGAGAATGTCAGGTAAGACATTTTAAAGATGTCCCATGATTACTGCAAAATTACTATTTTGATTTATTAAAAACCTCAAGACATGAACATTATGTCACCTATTAGCCTTATGTTCTGGAACAAAAGTGACTCACCGGGTATTTGCCCTCCAACTCACTACGGCTCTGATAGCATTATAAAAATGTATATTAATATCTTTTAAATATACTATTAATTTTCTTATAAATACTAAGACATGGTATATAATAGTTTTTTTACCGGCATCTCTGGGACCACTATACTCTTTAGACATTTCTCCATTTCGGAATATTTTAAGTGTAGGATATCCAGAGACGCCAAATTTGTTGCAAGTTTCTTTTCCAGCTTCAGTACAATCCACCTACAGAAAGAGTAATCCAATATTATACTTATATGTTTATATAATATTCTATTAAGTGTAATTTATTTTACATCACCTAAAATTTCAGTTGTTCTAACCAATTTAGTAGTGTTTTGTCATATATAGACTATTTGATATATGTTTATCTAATAAAGTGCCCCTTATTTTGGTCTATTTCAAATGTTTGTGGTCTCCACCTCCCAATAGTCTCTAAATGATTTTAAATAAATGCTGGTAAACAACTACACTGTAACAATGATTATTGTAAGTCATGTCATTGAACATGTTATTCATGAATTTGTACGTTCACTGTTACGATTTGCCAGTATTTTTTTCATGTCATTTGGACACAATTGAGAGGTTGAATCATGAAAATTTGATATAATATGAATTAAGATAAAAACCAGATCATTTTAAATTTTGAATAAATTGATTTGTGAGAACTGGTGCCAATATAACCAATCTATACTTGGTAGGAAGACATGTTTATACATTGGTTTGAATTTTAGTAGTTTAACTGTTTGAAGGCTAATTGGTGTAAGCGACACTTTTACAAAAATTAACTTTATGCAGAAAAGCTATAATCGACACAAAGACACTTTGAATGAGCTGAACCTGATAAGTGATAACGATACAACAAGTATAGTTTAGTTTATCAAGGTTTTCTCATTTTTCATAACAACAAAAATATATAAACTGTTAATCAATTTGTGAAATTCTCTCACTAAATGGTCCTGATTGGATTGATACATAATTATGGCCTATCTATTATTTTTAATAAAAATTAAATAATTTATATTACAACAACTGCCTAGGAAAAAAATGATATAAAAAATGTGAAGTAGTTAAGCAATGTAAATCTTCCGTTCTTTCTGGCTTATAATAATGATTAAGAATGTTATTTAAATAGAGGGGTTATTTAAAAAAAATTTTCTCTAGAAAATTATGAAGTATAATATTTAAATTTTAATCATGTCGACACACTTTTTTTTTATCTACTGGAACAATTTATTTTTTAGTTAAGATTTACTTTTTAACAGATGATTATTTAAGTTTCAGCTATTTTGGTGAGCAAAACTTACTTGACAAGAAAAAGCCATGCACCTTATAGTGATCAGGTGTTGTTTAAAAAAAGAAGACTTTTAACCCAAATTATAAAAATTATTAAAAAATGACAAAAATTGAGATGTGTAATAACTATGTAGTGATAAAAAATATTATAGGGGAAAAATGTTTAATAATCAGAGGCCAATGCGTCCAGTAACAATATTCTTCATCCTCTTTAGAATAAAAAGAATTCAAATCATATCACTCTACGAGTGCTCTATGTGAAATTTTCCCATAATGCGTGTTTTTGGGTCAAAAATAGAACCAAATATAATTTCATTATAAGTTTTTTAAGAGTAATAGTACCTGTAGTGATATAATATGTGAAGAGGAGACATAAAATAAAAAATCACTTGCACACAGAAATTAGACGATAATCTATAGCAAGTAAACAAATGTTTTTTCATCAAATTAATACTTTCAAAAAAAAGTTAGGTTTTAGAACCAAAAGAACTTGTTTTACCTTAGCTAATGTAACTGGAGGATCTTCTTTCAGTAAACTTTTAGCTGCTATTTCGAACTCGGGTTTGAGTTTCTTACAATGACCACACCTAAGAGAAAAAATAACATAGGTATAAAAAATGTCGAACAAGCATAAATGAGACATGTAAGGTTTCTTACCATGGGGCATAAAACATGACCAAAGATGTGTCATATTGTGCTACAGAAGATTCAAAATCTGAGTCGGAAAGATCAACAACGGAATCAGCTAATAGAGAATTTAATAAAAATCCTGAAAATACTACTAGTCCGCGTATGAGCTTCATTATGAAGATGTAACAATTTCAAAAATATTAATTTAAGTAAACGTGTGGCATACACTTGATTGAATTATAACCAAAATAAACGTACAAAATTTGATCGGACCGATAAATAATCTAGACGACCGGTGTTTGTTGAATAGAAGACACTTCTTGTTCTTGTTTGTATAGTAATTTGGAGACGTGTTTTTTTTGCTCTTATGACTATTTTGTTGTTGGCGATTTCTTATTGGCTGAAACTATTATTTAAAGCTTGGCAACACTCGGCGGCAAATGGAAGATAAATATGTTTGTAACGGTATTCTTCCATGAATTTTGCATTACAATTGCAAATTACCAGTCACGAATCACAAATCGCAATGTAATTATTAACAACAATAAACATTTTTTAATTAATCCATGTATTAATGTTATTTTTAGATAGGTAAATAATTAAAAATAATACTTCCTAAAAAAAATTTATCTGAAAAGTGAAATCAGATGTATGACTGAAAAAAGTAAAATATATATGTGAATTAATTTCAAAGAATATTATAAAACAAACTACAGTTTTAACTTTAATGACAATTATTACCTTTTTTTTAGCGTGAATTGTTGATTTCCGCATAGATCACCTATAATGTCTGAATTTCCCAAAGTTAAAATATTAAAACAACGAATTAAGTCAAAAAATAATTTTAAAAACCCCTAACAGATGGGTACTTGATAGTGATCATATACATTTATATAGGTAATAAGTAATAATGATCTTAGACAACTGGCAAAAAGAATACTAATAAATATTTCATCTCTATATTATATAATGATAAAGTTGATATGTAAATGTATGTGTTTTATTTTAATATACAGTATAATAGTGTAACACACAAATTAGCTGCAGTACTAATAAAAATCTATTGTTCTGTTATTGGCAATTTTAATTTAGTGCTACAGATATATTATTTAACTATTTTAAAAATAACTTGTTAGAAGTACATATTTTTTAAACATAAATGTAAGTATTACCTATTTATTTAAAAAGTTATTGTCCACATCCATATGATAATGAATAAATTGGTATTTATTTTTTGTTACCAAATATGTAGGTATTCTACTATTACTAAGTAAACTATTACTTTGTAAAAAATTAATTCAAATAAAAAGTATTTGAATTTAATACTTGAACTCCATTTAAATTAAAACAAAACTGAATTTTTTTTTTTTAACTATGTTATTTATGTAATAAAAAAATAATATCATGAAATTTCGTTTTTAAAACATCAAACATTATATAGTATACATACATAAATGTAAAATTGTATAAAACTTTATATATATATATATATATATATATATATATATATATATATATAACCATAAGTCACTTAACGTTTTTCTTATATTAATTGAATGTTTATAAAAAGAGACAATAATAATACTTTGTAAAAAACTCTGAATCCGAACAAAATATTAAATTTTCACCTATTATAGCTACAGAGATGTTTAAAGTTGAATCATAATTATAGTAACAATTGCTTTATTATTGTGTTAAATATAAAAAGAAAGTGTCAATTGGTAATTGCTACACACCAAGTGTTCTTGAGAATCCTTTTACTGATAATTATAGAGCTATTGTTTACATTATTTAAATTTTAAAAGTAGGATGCCAAGTTGCATAAAAAGTTTATCATTTTAATAGTTTATTAAGTATTAATGGACCAATCATAGGCAACTAAATTGTGTTTAAACGCCACTGAATATATTATGTTCATATAACAAATGGGATCATTAAATCTTTACTAAACGTTTATGCAAGTCGCAGCCCGCCATAAATGTTTTATGCTATCAATAATACAACAACTGGAGCAAAAATCTTACTTACTATAAAATGAAGTGTATAAAATACACCAACATTGATAAGACTTTTACGAAATCAAAAAGAAGTACTGTCATTATTAATTTGAAACGAATCTCTTAAATGCTAGGGTCATTTAAACACTCATGTTTTATTAGATAAGAGATTTGTATGCAACTTTACAGGTAAACAAAATTGACATATATATAACAACGGAATCTCTTATCAGTATATACGGACGACGGCACCGTCACTTCTTCACACTTAAACATGATAGATCTCAAACACCGTACACGATAAAACGGAAAAAGGCGAATATATTATATATAC
Organism: Adelges cooleyi; assembly: GCF_023614345.1. NCBI lineage: Eukaryota > Metazoa > Arthropoda > Insecta > Hemiptera > Adelgidae > Adelges > Adelges cooleyi. The sequence goes on from NW_026096367.1 coordinate 116,719, forward strand.
GTTAATATTATTTAACAAATTAATAGAAAATAAACATTTCAAATAATATAGCGTGTCAACTGTCAAACACGAATGACCGATAGCCGATAGGCTATAATTGACAAATGCGCGCGCGTTGCTATCAGACGGACTCGTGACATCTGGTTTAGATTATTTTCTTTTCCAAGTTCAAATATAGTGTACCGCGATAAGCCCTTACGATTTTATATATTAGATTAAAACTTTATTATTTTCTATGTACTAAATTGTATTATGGCATAAAATACAACAAAAAAAAATAAAGAAATGAATTAGGTATGGAAGTGAATGTTTGACATAAAATATATTGATGACGCTAATTCCAGGCAGACTTCGATCTCTAAAACATTTCCAATCAGTACAGTTTTATTTATTTGATTCTATTTTTTCGCAATTTAAACGGCTCTCATTTTGCAAAAATCAAACCAATTATATAAATCATTTTCTACTTTTTTGTGAACTGATACATGGGCCGTGTTTAAAGTAACCGAACAAAATCCACCTTGAAATTATTAAAAGGCCTCTACACCTGTGTATTTTCTATAGAAACCCATTTTTTTATAAACTCGTACATAGGTTACCTTCACATTTTTTTTGTTTAAATGAAAACATATCGTTATTTGAACAATATACGTGCAAAATTGTTTTCTGCTTTCGTTTTACCACATAAATTGTACATAGACTGAGAGGCCTTTTTTTCGTTATTTGAACAATTCACGGGAATACAATTTTTTTACTTATTTACTATACCTTTATGTGTTTAAGAGGCCCTTGGGTGTTTTCAATCGTGCATATGAACAAGAACACTGACGTCAGCTTCAGATATGTGTTTAACGTTTAACAATACCCAATATGTGCGCTTTTACAAATATCTCTACACTATATGTAAACAAAATGACTCGTTTATAATATATCCCGTTAAGCGTAGAAGAAAACTGTACGTTATTGTAATAGTACTACGTATTCAAGTTGGTTTACAATACCTATTAAACAAAATTTCTTTATATTTTTTTGTAAAGTGTTCAACGTTTTATATTATATTAACATGTATTATAACACTATGCTGATTTATTTCATAGCCTGTATTATTTTATGGTCAACTGCAGGTACATATAATATTATATAAACATCAAAATAATTTCATAAGTTATGTACATAATTATGAAACTTATCGCGACTAAGGTTTTTTTGTTGTTGAATCAAAAGTAGTAATACATACACTTTGATAAACAAGTATACTGGACCGCTCTTTTATCCACGCAAAATTGTCTACTCACATTTTTGTTTGTAACCAGTCCAATAACAAATTTATGTTGAAAATGTCTAAAAACAATAGGTGGAATACTCATTTCATTGTCCCGCACTTGCCGCTCAGCCAACCAAATCCCTGCACTGTCATTGGCCCACGTGTAACAGCCAGCTAGCTTTTGTTAATATTACTATCATATTGGTATCAATTATTATTTTATTTGCTATAATATATACATATATTATAATAAATAATATAACATATACAGGTGGATCCACTTATCGTGAACCACTCAATATCTTACTGGATTTAATTATTAATTGAATTTTTTTTTTCCAAAATGTTTTGATATAATGTGATCTTAATTTTCCACAAATTTTGATGTTCCTACCCCTCCCAAATTTAGTTCATACATATATTTCGCGTGGACATATCATCAATGCCCCGAACTTCTCGTATCAGCCTAACCATATCCCGACGTTGTCATTGGTCCAAGCGCAATAACCTTGACAGTAATTTACTGCTAATTGCAAACACACATACACACATTCAATACATTTATATACCATTTGTGATAGGTAAAGATAAAAGTTTTTCATCCGAGTCTGCAACCACGAAAGAGCATTTTCATGTCTCGTTGAAATACCGAATAGATTTAGAGTAGTAGTGGAATCATAGATAATGATATAGTATATTAAGAAGCAGTAACAAGCTAGTATGTTAAAACATCAAGTTTTTGGCTAATATTGTAGTGTTTAATATTCATAGAGAATTTGGTCCCTTACTTTATTTTGAATTCATCATTTAGTTCTAATTTGAACGTTGAACGTACAACATATCTGTTATCTCTTACCCTTATCTCCTACCCCTATCTTCCACCCCTATCTTCCACCCTATCTTCCACCCCTATCTTCCACCTCTATCTCCTACCCCCATCTCCCATCCCCATATCTCCTACTCCTATCTCCCAACCTCTATATTCCACCCCTATCTGCCACCCCTTTTTTCCACCCCTATCTCCCACCCCCTTCGTTACGCATTTTTGATAACGCTTTTTTCGGTTATATGCCAGAGCAAAGACATGAAAATGTCAATAATATTTTATTAGTGGGAGATGGTTGAGTGATTGAATAATAACAAACAAATTGTTTTCTAGAATTATCTATCTTTATGCACAAATACATTATTAAACATTGATTACATGAATTTTGTCTACACGTTACTAAAATAAAATAGTCTACAAACATAAAATTAATAAAAAGTTTAAAAATTAGCTTTATTCCGTTTTGTTGTAAGAAAACAACTTAGTCGGTGAATGTATATTGATTTAAGAAATGAGTCACATTTATATGAATGTAAAAAACATAGTACAGTGGGATAGAGGAATGAGGGCATCCAATCCACACATGTCACGTGTTTACAGGAATTATTACAACTAAAAGTGACAAAATCACTTCCAAATAAACGCTTTCATTCAAATCAGTAGTTACTTTTTTCAAACCAGTAAAGTCCAAACGAAGCACAGAGTAAACAGATTACAAATTAGCATCAAATGGTTTATTTAAATAATGATTTTATTACTTCAGTTGTTATAATTCCTAAAACCTTGATCTCCCAGTCTTCATTATGCTTTGATCCCATTATGCCTTTAACCCAATGTACTGGCTTCTCGGATAAAAACTAAATAACTGATACATCATTGAACCTCTTAAGTAGAAGCAAACACAAAAAAAAAAGTATTATTCAGAAAAAGGTACTACACGAAAAATCTAATTAAAAAAAAACCAGCACTGTAAGAAAAATTCATAGTCTAAAATAGGCTATATTTTTTAATAAGTAAAGTAACACCCATGTACTAGATATTTCAGTGAGGCATGTTTATCATTAAGCATATTCCCTTAGAGATAGAACTGGGAGGATGTAAACTATTTGATGATAAATATGTTATTAAATCTTAAAGAAATTTAAATGAAATAGAAAATACAGATTTTTAAAAGGACTACGACTTTTGTTTATTATTTACGTTACAGTTTAAGGTTACTATTTTAAAAGTTTACAGAGTTTTTATTTACTAGATTAATAAAAGAATTTCTGAATACCTATCTTATATTAATGTTAACTAAAATGTTTTAATTTTAATTATTTTAAAAAATGTAAAATATAGTGGGAGGATGCTACCTAAATAAATAAACCATACAAACTCATCCATAAAAATCAGCTGTTTTTTTTTTTTTTTTTTAAGCACCAACTGAGAAGAAAATCGATCATACCGAACAATTGGTCAGCGACATAAGCAACCTCTATCTAAGCGAAAGGTATGCGGTATTGAATTTGAACCTAGTAACTTAATTATTTTAAAAATTTAGTTTACCTTGTTTACAGTTTTTGAATACCAAAGCTTAAATGCCTTCTACTATGTTAACATTATAACGTGTTACACGTGTAATAAGATAGGTGTTTCCGTTTTGCCAATTTTGGTATAATAATTATGATTTGATTTAATTTAGGTAGTACTCAAAGTGGCAAAATATGATATAGATATTTTTTAAAAATATATATTTTTCTGACAGGTTAAAATAAATTGGTTCATCATCTACCCATTTGCTGCCTTTAACTTCTTTCTACTCCAAATTATTTATTACTTATATTATTTTCTATTTAAACTAGTGAATTTAAGTCACTGAGATAAGATCGAAAAATTAATTAGAAACTACACATAATTTATCGATACTTATTATATTTGTATGTTTATTATTAACAAATTGTATTACTTTTTTAAGTTTTTCAGATGTTGATTTAAGCGACGGGTACGTGGTATTAAATTTACACCTATTATTATTATTTTAATAATTTCACAAGTTTATCTTGTTTACAGTATTTTAATACCACAGTCAAAAATGTTTTTCTAATACGTTGACATTAAAATGTAATAATGTAATAAGATAGGAAAAGTAAAACGTTAATGTGTCCTTATTCACCAATTGGTGTAATAATTCTTCTTTGCTTTAAATTAGGTAGTACACAAAGTGGCGAAAAATTATTAGGTAAACTAAAGTATTGTTTAGCAATATTTGACTAACCGGTCAAAAAAATAAGTTCATTTTCTCCCCCTTTTATTGTCTATATCTTTTTTCTACCCTAAATTATTAATTACGATTAATTACATTATTTTCCATTTTAAACTAGTGAATTTAAGTCACTGAGATAAGATCAAAAAATCATATTAGAAATTACACATAATTGATTGATACTTATTATATTTGTATGTTCATTATTAAACAATTTTAATCATTATTTCAGGCTTTCAGATGTCGATTTGGTTGTAAAAGGAAAACAATTGTCCGCCCATCGTATTATATTAGCTTCACGCAGCGAATATTTTAGGTATTTTATTCTTATCTTTAAGTATAATTCCTAAGGCTTTTCTTTCTTGGGCGGGTGAAAACTATTTTTTTTGTACCTCTAGTTTTGAACATAAGGCCTGAAAGTTGGATATAAATTAAATCTTTATCTACCTGTATACGGGGCATTCCACGTCAAACCGGATCATCGGGCCACCCAGTAGAATGACCATTGCACATTCTGGTTCGATGTGGCTTAAAATGAGACCCCTTATTTTTTTAATTACTTCCACTTACTGTCGTGACGCAACTAAATGGTATATGCCGATAGTCGTTTATAAAATTGAAAATAATTGTTTTATTTATTTGGACACTCGAAAAAAAAAAAGGTTTCATCTTTTTAAAAATGATATGAGTACAATTGTTTAGCTTACCCCCTAAGTTTTACTCCATCATTTAATGTTTGTACTAATATTGTGTATAATTTTTAGGAAGTCATTTAATGGAATCCCTAAAAAACCTGGTCGAGTCGTATTGGAAATTAATGAAGCCCCATTAACCATATTTAAAATATTTCTTGAATACTTTTATACTGGTCGAATGAAATTAAGTGATCTAAAGGTAACGAAAAATCGACGTAGCTTAGCGGTTATTAAACTGCACAATATAATTTTCATTAGGGTTGTGTGATCGTTAGACTGATAAAATTTGTTTGATCTATTAAATTAAATCATGTGTTTTTATTATTTATTTCCTAGGGTATAGATGTTACCGAATTACTTAGAATTTCGGATTTATTTAGTTTTTCAAACTTAACATATTCACTACGCGAGTATTTGGTAAATAACATTAAATTACAAAAAAAGAATGTAATCGACCATACTCAATTCTTGGTCAGCGACATAAGCAACCTATACCTAAGCAACAGGTAACCGTTATTGAATTTAAACTTATTAACTTTAATATTTTCAAAATTTGCAAGTTTATCTATTTAGCCGTTTGTTTGTCCCATTTTGTCAATTTTAGTACAATAATTCGTATTTGATTTAAACTAGGTAGAACTAAAAGTGACGAAATATGATGTTGGTTCTTAAAAACATATATATTTATCTGACTTTTCAAAATGTATGATCATCTACTACCCTTTTTCTGGTCTTTATATTTTTTGCTAGATTAAATTATACATTATTTATAATATTTCCCATTTTAAACTAGTGACTATATGTCACTGAGATAAGATCGAAATATAATAATTATAAAACTATTTTCTTAGTAAAATGTCATTATGTGAAATTAAACATATTTTATTGCTACTTAATAAATTTGTATGTGTATTATTAAAAAAATTTAATATTTTTTTAAGGTTTTCAGATGTTATTTTGGTTGTAGAGGGAGAAAAATTGCCCGTCCATCGTATTGTATTAGCCTCGCGCAGCGAATATTTTAGGTATTTTATTTATATAATTAATTATATTTCCTTAAGCCATTCTTGTTGGGCGGGTGAAAACTATGTGTTTTATTATTTATTTATTATTTTTTGTATAGCTTAAGTTTTTGAATATCAGGCCTGAATGTTGGACATAAATTAAATCTTTATTTACTTGTAAGTGTGACATTCCACGTCATACCGGGTTCAAACCGTATAATTATTATGACCAGTTTTTCTGGTTCGATGTAACCAAAAACGAGACCACAATATTTTTAATTACTCTCACTTATTTTTAACGTAGCACCCATCTTGTGAAACTAAATGGTATATGCCGAGGGACGTTTATATAAATTAAAAATAATTGTTTTACATTTGTTTAGCTTACCCGTATAAAGGGTATCGTTTTACTTTATAATTTAATGTTTGTAGTAATATTGTGTATTATTCTTAGGAGAGCATTTTATGGAGGCCATAAAGAAACTTATCAGGATATGATGGAAATTAATGAAGTCCTAGTCTCCATATTTAAAATACTGCTTGAATATATTTATACTGGTCATATAAATTTCACTGGTCTAAAGGTAACAAATAATTGACGTAGCTTAGTGGTTATTAAACGACACAATATAATTTTTTACGGTTGTGTGATTGTTTGGCCGATGTAGGTGTTTGATCTAATAAACTAAATTATTAATCACATTATTTATTTTTTATTATTTAGGTTGAAGAGGTTTTGGAACTAATAAGGATTTCAGATTTATTTCATGTTTTAACCTTAAATACGTCACTAAACGAGTATTTGAAAAAAGACATTGAAGTAGACAATGTTTGTTCGTACTTTAATATGACTCGACTTTACCAATGCACGCAGCAAGAAGTCGAATCTCTTAACTTTATAGAAAACAACGCTTTGAGAGTATTGCAGTCTGAAGATTTTCTCTCATTGTCATCCGTAATGACTTTGTTTTAATAAAAAAAATGTATTGTTTAATTCAGGTGAAAAGTTTAGACACAATTTTTATTTTCAGGAAGATCTCTATGAAATTCTCATTCGTGACTCGTTTTATGCAAACGAAATTGATATATTCCGCGCGGTTTTTCGCTGGATCAATGAGAACCAATACGACCTGAATCCTGATACTCAAAACAAAGTTTTATCCGCCGTCAGATATCCGTTAATGAGTGATGAAGAACTTTTTGAGGCTAGGAAAACACTGGGTAGTAAAATTGCAGATGCCGTGCAATGTAGAAACAAGACGTCATCAGATAAGCCTCAATTTCGAGGACAGCTAAGTATGCTTGCTGTAAACATCAATCTGTAATTCGCAAATAATGTTGGTTTTAATTGTTTTGTTTTTTAGGACAAAATCTGAATCTAATTGGTTGGTGTCAGTGTTTTCCACCCATCGATAGCCTTGCCGGGGGTACTAGAATGATAATGTTGCAAAATCCATCTTTTATAAATTATATTGAATTAATGTTGTCGGATGGAGATGGCACGAATCCAAAGTATGTTTCTAAAATAAAAATATTTTAAATTAAAATTGTCATTAAATTTAATAAAAAATGTTTTTGAAAAATTTGTAAAAATTTGATTTATAATTGTTTTAACTTATGTATAACAATTTTATTCGACTAAAATGTATTTTAATTAAAAGTAGAGCAAACAAATTTATTAATATTTGAAAAATTATTGTTTATTAAGAAATAGTTGTTGATAAATTGTATTCAATATTTGACCACATTTCTAAAAAATGTTTTCTTAAAATGTAATTTTCTATACTTTTTTACAAATCACTACTCTACAAGTATTTCTATTTGTTTAATACTATAGGTTTTACTCTTATTACATTGAAGTTTCAATGGATCAACAACATTGGAATACTTTAATAGATCATTCAAATTATAATTGTCGATCAACTCAACAATTGTGGTTTCACCCCCTCATAGTTCGGTATATACGTTTTGTTGGAACCAAAAGTACTGCTAATGAGCTTTTTAACATTAGGGATGTCAATTACAATACAAGCCTAAATCACAAGGTGGATATCATAAATGGATTAGTCGGTAACATATAAAATTAAGTATCTTATTTTTAGAATAATAAAAAATGATAATATATTATGTAGGTATATACTACAAAATAATTATTTTATCGTGACCACTCAATATCTGATAGAGTTGAATAAGAGATATCATTTTTTGTTTCAAAATATTATATACACTGGCATCACACCCAACAGAGTTTTTTTACATCAAATTTTGAAACTTAAAGCATACATTTCATTAACATTTTAATGAAATGTATGCGTTAAGTTTCAAATTTAGGGCCTCAGGAAAGGTGGACTGTTGTATCGTTTTTAAGTGCCCGCACTTCGCCTCCTATCCTAACTTTTCAACTTTTATGACTTTAATAATAGTTGTTTAAAACTGGTTCTCAACCAGTCAACATTTTTAGTTCATTATTCCCAATTTAAAAAGTTGCTATCAAAAAAACTAAGTTGGGAGCGGGGAAAACAACAAAAAATGTAAAAAAAAAAATGAGATCATATCGTATAAAAACATCATGTAATAAAATATATTAAATTTCTTATTCAAACCTATGATATATTGGGTGGTTCACGATAAATGACCTTGTATACATTTTTCTAATTTATTGATTTTAATCAAGCTCCGAAACACGTGTTAAATGTCGCTAAAAGATATATGAATGCATCTGTAATCAAAGGTGAAAATAGTGTAAGAGATTATTCGCTATTAGATTACTACTATGAAAGCTTGTCTAGACATAACGAATACACGTGGCATCGGCTGGAATCGGGTGGTTGTATAGTGGTTCATCTTGCACAGCCATATATACTTGGATCAATGAGGTAATAGCATAAATATTTTGCAAGTTTAATAGCAATCTATTCACTAATCTGACCAGGTTCTCATAAGAATTCTTTTGACATTTTTTTTATTATTTCCAGTCGCTGGAATGAGTTTCTTAGAATGTATGAACACAAATTTCCCCAATTGGCATTATTTCATTGGTTTAAAAATAGACTAGTCAACATAATATGCATTCTTGTTTATGCTTTAATTTAAAAATTGACTGTATTTCATTAAATAAATTATCAATGGTGATGTAAATGGACAACATTAACAAAAATGATAAAAACAAAATTAAAATGATTTTGATCATAATTTTAATTTGAAAAATCTTAGGAACTTGCATAATTATGAATTTTATTCTTTTTTTTTTTAACTATATTATTGCATTAATATTGATTAACAAATAATTATAATGCTTTTCATCATTCGTTTATTCACATGAAAAATAAAGGTTTAACTTGGCCGAATTATCCTGTTATTCATAAATTGTATTGATTATTAAACTAAGACAATATTATTATTACCAAAATTGACAGGATGCTACTTTGGGGTGGCGATGCACAAGCTTATAGTTATACTATTCAAGTATCTGTCGATAATGAACAATGGGAAACGATTGTGGACAAATCTAAGGAGCTGACACGATCTTGGCAGTTGTTGAAATTTGAAGCCAGGCCGATACAGTACATTCGTATAACTGGCGTTCGCAGTTCAGTACGCAATGTTAGTATAATATAAATAAATATATACATATATTTAACATTTATGACTCTTTTATGCTGTAGGAATTTCGTTGTGTATATTTGGAGGCACCGGCTCGAGCTTCAGTCGTTTAACCAAATTCAAAAAATAATTATATTTTATTTCTTTTTGTGCTAACCAAAATGTATAAATATCAATTATCTATTTTATTACATACTTTACTGTTATATCACTTGTATTCCCTGAAAATAAAACATATGGTTTGGTATTATGATTGAAAATAAATTTTAGAGTTTTCCCAATCTATTAATTGTGTTTGTTATTTTTTTGTCTCTGTCGGGCCTTGTTAGATTTTAGGAATATCTGATTAACCATTGAACAATGAGGTAGTTAATAAAAAATACATGCAGAAATAAATAAACAATTATAAAATCGAGGGTCCGACGTTTTTTACATTACAAATTGAGGATGAAATTATGTAAGCCAGAGATAAATGTCTAAATGTTTGTTGGTTATGTATTAAATGGATGGTACTATTTATTTTGAATTAAGAGTAAGGAATGGTAAGAAACTAAAAATAAATTCATAGCTAATTTCTTACTAAAAGAAAATGAATGTTATATTTTTTTAATAGCTATTAAATAAATAATCTATACATTTCTTAACCTTTTATTAGTACTTACTTACTATTTTTATAACTTATTAGACATACTGTGTTATAATAAAAGTAACTATAAAGCCAATAAAATATGTTAAATTCAAAAATTTTAAAACAGAAAGTTAATTCAGAACAGCTGAGATTATTTTATAATCAGTATTTTCTTAGATTTATTTTTAATATTATTTTCACTAATTATCTTTTATTTAATATGTGGAAAATCAATAGCAAAATAGATTCTAAAATAATAAGACTAATCTTATAGAAGAAAAACATTGTTTAATATTTCCTTGTTTAACGTTAAAAATTGATGTATTAACCACACTATTGAACTATTTTAATGGATACGATTTACTAAGGTTATTTAAAAATAGCAGAATTTAAAAAAAATGAATTGCTTATAAGTGCACAAGTTAGTATCTAAATTTGGCAATGATTTTGTAATAAAACACATTTTTGGAGTTTTAAATTTTACGGTTTTTTTCAAGCCACAAGTTTTTAAGATTTTATAAGTCGCATGCGTATAATAATATATCTGTATATTACGTTATTATTTTTAAAAATAAATACAAATGTTTATAAGATTAATGAATTATACTTACCTATAATGCTTAGTTTGTGTAGATACAATATTGTCATCTGTGATAACTATAATCATAAATTGTGGATACTGAACCCAGGCTAAAGTGTAAAGTCAGTCTACCTTTCGTCTTTCAAACACATACTAATATTACCCCGTATATGCGTGGTTATTTATTATGTCTAATTATGTAGTAATGATTAGTAATGATTGGGAATATTAAGAAGTACAGTAAAAAAATCAAATCTTTATGAAGTCATAAGAAATGAACAAATAAATAAAAATTCAAACGCTAAGATATTTTTTTATTTTTTGTCTAAAAATTGATGAAATTAAAAATATACGTTGCCATTTAAAAAAACCGAAAATCGCCAATTGTGTCTTATAAAGATTGGTGATAAAAATGTTCAAAATATTGAAAAATATAGTACAATGTGTACCAAAAAATCTTGGAAAAAATATTGTTCAAAATGTCAATATATTCCGAAAAAATGAGTGTCTTATGAATCACCCTGTAGTGAAAGGCACCATGATCAAAGAAGAAAATCAAGTAAAAGCGAACAATTTATCAAAGCCAGTGTGAAAAAAAACCACTGAAATTGTCATATAATAATTATGTGACGGCCTATAATCGGCTACGCATCGAAACAAAAACACTTGTTTTCGATAAACAACAAATCATAAAATTGTAAAAGGTATTGTTTGTGAATTTAGCGTGTACGCACCATATTAACATTAATCATAAATAATGCAACGGAGGTATCTTCAGAAAAAAAAAATTAAATGTTAAAACAAAAAAGTATAATATGATATCTACAGGCTAAGTTAAACAATAATAATAAAACTATACAACAATATTTGTGGAAAAACACTATGTATAATATAATAAATTATATCATTAACTTTTGTGTAAACAGAAGATTTAACTCAAATTGAGAGAATCCAAATGTCTATGTGTACTGCATGAAAAGATGATTCACTATGACATAATATGTGCTTTGTGTACCTCGTCTTAGTGTAGATAAATAATTTTATAACATACTTGTACTATTAAATCGTACATCTTACTATGTGTCCAGATATCAATTATTATTTTATGCGTAACATTTTATAAGATAAATGTAGTTGATACACGGTTTACACATACATTTTTTTTATTGAAACAATAAAAAAAATAAACAAAGTACCATCTGCGTATGAATTCGGATCTATAGTACAGCATCAAAGTAAATATTAAAAGAACATCTGCTGCGACCCAGTTACAATAGCCAGTTCTTTAAAAATCTTAGTCAACTATTTCAACAGCAGTGGCTTATAAATTATTACAGACAGACGATCAACCCCAATATATGCACAGATATCACCTAAGTATAAAAAAAAAACAAATTACAAAACTATAGCCAAATATTAAAAGAATATCTGCTGTGATGGTATTACAAAAACAAGCATATGTATCAAAAAAAAAAATAAATAAATAACAAACAAAAGACAACTAAGTATATTACTTTAAAACGTATGTGTACCTTCTTAATTAACCAATTAGCTAATATGAAACAATTCAGTACATCATAAACCAGCATAGTCCAAACCACCACACTCGAAATCAAACACGACCAAAACCAGCACAGTATAAATAAACTTATGGGGAAGAAGTGGGATATTTTTTTGGTCTGAAAATAATTTCGAATAGAGGCATGCTTAACAAGTTTTTGATAAAAATACATTCGGTCAGACAATTTTTCACGAATTCGTAGCAAAAAAATTGAAAAGATTTGCAATCAATTTTTGTTGAGAAGGGGTTGTTTCTAAGTTTAAGATTGATGAAGTAAACTTATTCAACTTTTACACCCTCTACCCAAAGCCCAAACTAGATACAATTGTTACTGATTGATTGACTTGCTGATCAAGTACACCAATCCAGCGGTTTTAAAGTTGTATATAGACAAAAAAAAAAAACATCAGTTTTGTATTAAAGTTAAAATTACTTTTGAATAAAGGCTTCGATGCAAATCAGTAGTTAGTATTAGCACAGTGTAAACCAGCAAAGTTATAAAGTATTAAGTTGAGGTGCTATATTAACAAATAAGAATCAAAGCGTTAATTGAAAATGATTTTATCCGAGACGACGTGCAAGTAGAGTATAGGAATAATGGAATCAAAGCATAGAGGGGACGGAGAGGTCACAGTAAACAGGTCTAGAGGAATTGTTAAAATTAAAAGTGATAAGAGTGTAAAAATAGTGAGGACGGTGAAATCACTTTTAAATAAACGCTTCGATGCGAATCTGTGGATAGTATGTCCAAACCAGTTATAGCGGCTTAGAAGATATCGTGGGACCAACAATAGTGTACTTAAAATTTAATATTTAGTCCTAAGCAGGGTGGATACGATAAGGGTCGATCGTCTGTCTATAAAAATGTACTGTCATAGTTACCCGTATATCGTAATTGACAATATAATAAAAATATTTTCATTACCCGATGACTGTTTATTCAATAGCACATAGCAACCTAGAAACTGACTACGGCCAAAGTGTAAATTTACCCTATTTTTGGGGTTTTCCTTAATAAAAAAAAAATTTTCCTACAGATTTTTGAGTAAATTGTATATGTTATAGTTCCATTTTAGATCTACCTTCGGATTCTACCTAATTTTCAAATCTAAATTTCTAAAACTTTGCTTGAAAAAGTGAAATAAAGAAAAAAATTCTATCCCTTCTAAGGGAAAGGGATTATGATATTTTTTTTGGTTTGTTAATGTTCAACGATAGTACTATGTTTGAAGAACAATTCATATAAATTTGGAACATTTTCGACTATTTTTAAAAAAGTTATAGAGCATCGTAATTTTAAGTTGAAAAATTTGTGAATTTTTCGGGTGTTTTTCTCGATGTTGATTGGGGAGGGGTGACTTTTTTTAGTTTTTAGCCCAATAAAGTACCTTCCAGGTATGATTTCTGATCTATAGAGTTGCTACACAAAGAAACCGGTTTAGGGGTTTACGAGATATCGTGGATCCAGACACAAAAAAAAAATACATCATTGTAAAAACAATAACTTCTCAGCTCCTCATCGAAGCTAAAAAAAAGTTAAGATCTAAAAATGGTACTTGAGTATCAAAACTTAAAAGTATTATTCTGAATAGGTGTACATAACAATTTCGTAATGATTTGACAAATTACTTTTAAGATTTAAGGTGTATATTATGTTAAAATATACGAAATCTGTGAAAAACACAGTTTTCCGGCAATTGAAGTAAAACTGTAGTCCCAAAGTTTTTTTTTGTTTAATGTAATATGAGTACATATGAGTTCTAACTATTGACAAATTTTCAACTTAAAGGTCTTAAAACTACGGCTAAAAAAACCGAAAAAATAAAAAATTTGTACACCTTCTAGGGGGGTGGGAAAGGGTATAATTTAAATTTGATACAACTGGCATGTGCGAGCATACCGAATAAGTATTCATAAGTGAATTTTAAGTAAACGTTTACAATTTTTACCCCCCAAAATTACCATCCAGAAAAAATTTGTGATTTATAGACTTGCTACTCGAAAGAGTTAGTCCAGTATTAAAAAAGCTACAATGTATACAGTCAAAGAAAAAGCCCACATCATGGTAAAACCAATAGAATCTGTTCTTTGCATCAAAGTTAAAATATTTTATAAGTTCGAATAAAAAAATTATCCATACGATATAGATAACTTAATTTGAAATCATATTTTATTCGTTTTTCTAAAACTTCTTATCTAGATAACGGTTTTGTCCAACACTGCCGATTTAGTATTGTTTTTACAATAACGCGTTTATTTTGTAGACATATATGAGACGTATTAAACTGTGTTAAACTTTTTAAAAAAATTCACTCGTTTGCCTCCGAAATCTAGAAAAACAAACAATGTATGAACATATTTTCCAACTTTAAAATATGGCTTTTTATAATTTTTTTACAACATGTCGAAGCGAAGATATTTGTACAAAATATTATTTAAACAAAATATTTTTCGAGTATGAACAATTCACGTTGACGAACCGAAAACTATTATTTGTTCATACAAATATTGAGAAATAAAAATGATTTACTTATGTTTTTTTACAATAATTTAACAGAATATACTTTAGCTACCGTCCAACGTCTTGCGAGAATTATAAATTAGTAGTAGTTACACCATATTATACCGAACATTCTTGTTTTTTTGTAGTACACGTAAACATATAAAAAATAACAATGATTTTCAATATTTGGCCTTTTCTGTTATGTTGTTTCGCTGTAACGTCAAATTTAAATACAATCGTATCGGCAGCTAAAAGTCAGGTAAGCATTTTTTACTATGATTTTTCTGTGAAATAATTTCCATCTAATATTTTGCGGTTGTTTAGCAGTTGTTCAACAAGGAGTACATTTTACACAATTTGTTCCTTTAGTAAAAATATTTTATAGTAACTAAAAACTGCTTCTAAATAGATGTACAAATATGCTATGTTATTTTGATAAATTCCATTACAACTTAGAATCGTAAATATCTTATTCGTTCAAATGAGATGATTCTATTAGCTTGTAGCCATAGTATTACATTTTCAGAAATACAGGATGATTTTCTTATCGTGGACGAATTTTTTTTTTAATATTGTTTTTATATAATGTGATCACAATTTTCCACAAATTGTTATGTTCCAACCTCCTACCTATGTCCTACCTAAGACGGGATGGGAAAGTGCGGGCAGAAAAAAATAATACTACACTTAACCTTTCCTCCTACCCTAAACTTGAAACTTCAATAAATTTAAAAAAATGTACCTAAAACTGGTTATCGACCAAGTACGTTGTTCTCAATTTAAAATGTTAATGAAATGTACGCGTTACCATTTAGGTTTCAAAAGTTAATAAAATAATAATTAGTTTAGGAGAGGGTAGAAACTAGAAACATACAAATTAGTGGAAAACTAAGATCATTTCTATAAAAACTCTATACAAAATAAAATAAAATAATTAATTAAGCCCAGTAAATTCAATATCTAAATTGAGATATTTAATACCTAGCTAGAATCATATTGGAATTGGGTTTATTTTATTCTAAGCAAAATAATCGTTGAATAAATCATAGATTGTTTCGAGGCTGACCAAGTTACAATTTTGTTTTCAAACAGTTTAATAACAATTATTATTATTAGTTATTGAACGAAAACTCAAATTTGGGTTTTTTTTTAAATATATATATTTTTTTTTTAGATTTTTCCTTTACGATATTACTTTCAAACGTCCAATGAGTACTATGTACGTGCCGTGAATATATTGAGATCATTCAACAAAAATCCAATTTGTATAGAAAGTTCAGACGTGAAAAATCTGACATCACCGTCATTTGGCGATATCAAAAAATATCAACCAAAATTAATCAGCCGGTCTAAATTAGAGAAAAGAGCTAAGGACTTCCAATGTAGTTTTTGTGTTATGGCAAAATCAAACTTACTGTACATGGAGAACTTAATAAAAAAGTTAAATAACGGAGAGCCATTCGTTCATGATGAGAAAACCATGAAACGTCTTGAATTGGAAGCCAAAGTTCTTCTTGAAATATTACGTGCTGAAAATTTACAAACTGGAAAATGGCTTTGGATATATTTGTTGAAAATCATTGCCATCCGTCAATACAATGCCAATAAGACTATTTTCCGTAAAAACCCAATAATAGATAACGAACTGCAAAACGGTGTTTCGAATTTCATCGCAAATTGTGTGATTGAAAAATACCTTCTTCCGATTCCATTGCCCGATTTAATTTCGAAAAACCCTACTATTGTTAATACCATGATGTACGATCTACTCGTTGCCAAATGGGTTTTACACAACAGTGATTTTGTCACGGTAGAATTTTTATACCTTAAACGATTTTGGGACGACGGAGAACAAATATTGTTCAGACCAATAACAGAAGTTAATGTCGATTGGAGTGAGGCGAAACGACGGCACGGAGTCGAGGTGGCCGCTACCAAAGTATTTGTGGAAAATCGCGGTTGGATTTTGAAACCGTACGGTCGCTTCGAACACCAGCAATTGTTGGTCGAGATTATCGATGCTAGAATTTATTGTTACCTATCGGTCATACTTTATGTTTATGAAAAACAGCTATTCACATTTGATGAACGTACTCGGAGTGAAATCAAATATCTTATAGTCAACCATATCCTAGACGCATTGACGTTGACGGCGTTTAAAGATGATTTTCTTGTGGATACTTTAGCGGAATTAGAGTTTGCAAAAACACTCAGCATCGACGAAATAAAAGCCATTTCAGCAAAAGTGAAGGCAAAGGCCAATGACATCCTAAACCTTTTAAACGGTGTACATACAAACGAAATCGGCTGGCTCAGTTTTAATGTTAACGAAGACCAACTGTCTACCGACGACTTCATAAGAGAAGCCGTTAGGAACTTCAAATTCTATTTGACCGATTTTAAACAATTTTTGCCGTTCGAATATAGTGTGCTATTGCATTTTATGAATGCAGCTTAATAATTATAATTGTCGGTTGCAAAATGTATATTCAAATTTTAAATCAACAACACAGTGTTTCCTATTTATGTTATTTATATTACCTTTGTTGTTGTTATAATCTATAATTACTTTCTATATTGTATTCAATTGTATTCTTGTTGTGTTCGTTTTTTTTTTTTTTTTGTATCAGTTATTATATATTTGTGTGATTACTATTATTATTATATTGGATATTCGTCTGTAAAATGTAATTTAATACGTTGAATAAATCGAATTTATGGGGTTTAGCCAAACAGGAGTTGATTCATTGACACACAGTGCTATAAGTGCCACCGCTTTAGTTTTGTCTGGTTCTATGGCTTCACTGATATTTCCTAATGACCCTACAAATTCTCCGTTGACGCCATCAATCCATTTTTGCCAACAGTTTACTTTGAGATCTTGCAAAAAGTCCATGGCAAAGTCAACAAGTAATTGATTCATACCGTTCACCGTTTCTTCTGGATCAAATTGCAATTATTTAAGTAGATCCAAATCTGAATCCGTTCATCCGTATAACTTATCAAGGCCGTTACTTTGTTTGTGACTTTGGTTGTTCCGTTGAAGATCTCCAAGAACGCACGAAAGCCATAAACTTGGGCAATCACCAACGACGTTGTCTCCGTGTCATTTGCGTCTCGCAATTTACCAATGGTCTTAATGTTATAGATTATTTCGTTGATTCGTTGACGGAACTCGAATAACTTTGGATCGTCCGTCAAAATGTCCGGTTTTTTAATAGAACCACAAAATATTATTATAGCATCATCAACCGTGTAATGTCGAACCCACTTTGCAGCAACAGAGAAACAGATTTGTACAGTAAATTCTGTTTAATCGGTGTGAACTCATAGAATAGAGAAAACTTAAGCGTTGACCTGTCGTAGTTGCCGTTTACTTGTAAAAAATCGATTAAATTTCGTTTCAGAGTGTATACAACTTTATTGTAAAATGTTTCTATACTAATATATTCTATACCCAAGTGGTAAATTTTTGAGGAAGTTACGGGCCAATTTTTGTGCAGCATTTTTTTTTCAGTTTGTTTTCTAATCGATCGTAATGTTTATGCCGACTGCAAATAAGCAAAATTGTTGCTATCCGCTCGCCATCAGTACAGAATTGTTATATTACTACTAACCTATACTATATCATTGTTTGATTAAAGAAGCAGGTCACGAGCATATACTGTATGAAATTACAGGTTAAAAAGGTTCTTTTTTACAATAGAATATTTAGCGTTATAGCGGTATTCGAACGTCTATAGAGTTCAAGCGCAATTGAAATTTTCAGACTGATAAAACCGATTAGATTTTGGCTACAGCAGAAAAATGCGCGCTGCTGTGTATCAGTCAATAGTCATAACACATGTTGTGTGTGTTGGATTGTAATCAAAATGCTTATGCGCCAGTATATATAATCATATATCGCAATTATTGGACACATCACAACCGTCAGCGTCTAAATCAAATGACATCAAGAAATCGGATAGAAAGAGCTACGGTAGGTTGATGGTGGAAAACGACGCCGAAAAGTCATCTTTAGAATTGTTTGTCTCGGCCAATTGCGATACAAAGTTTATAGATACTGGCGGATAAGCGTTGCCTACAATCCAACGCACACACAAAATATATTATGACTATTGACTGATACACGGCCGCACGCATTGTCCTGCTCTAGCCAAAGTCTGATCGGTTTTATCAGTTTGGAAAATTCAACTGCACTTGAACTTTTTAGACGGTCGAATACCGCTATAACGCTAAATATTCAACTGTAAAAAGGAACCTTTTTGCGATCGATTTCGTACAGTATACGACGACCGTGCTCTGATCAAACAGTGTTACAATACAGGTAAACACTGAACACATTTCCATTCTAAACATTCATAACTTCTGTATTGATGGCGAGCGGATAGCAACAATTTTACATATTTTACAAGTCGGCATAAACATAACGATCGATTAGAAAATTTTTTTTAAAAAAACTGCTGCCAAATTATTGGCCCATAATTTCCCGGATAATTTAGTCTTTTTTTTAATTTCCATATTCTTTGTGTGTAGCTTAGAATATAAAAACGTCGAGCAGTTTCAATCGTAAAATTGAATTTCCTCTAAACTGTCCGATCCACCTGTATATTATCTTATGTTAAGCTATGACAAATATCTATCTTTTCATTTTTAGCGTATAGCGTTTTATATTTTTTTTTACAAAAAGTATGCCATTTCAATTACCATACTTACGTGATTTCTAATAAAAAAATGGTTAAATTATAATATTACATAAATAGTCTATACACCAACTGACATTTAGTCTACTGTTAAACGCCATGTTTGTGTAGGTACCCAAATTACTTCAAAATCTACATTTGTAGATTGTATGGGATTTAGAAAAAATAAGAACATAAGATCATTGGTACGTATAAGTAGAGTTGGACAAAATAAAATATATGATCAATGAACGGATAAAGTTTACAAGAATTGGCTACACCTAAAACTAAAAATGCTGTTTATGTAAATTACTTATATACAGGGTGATTATTTTATCATGAACCAGTCAATATCTCACTGGGTTTAATTAATAATTGATTTCTTTTTTTTTTGCATAATGTAATAATTATTGCATAATAAAACGTGATCTCAATTTTTTACAATTTTTTTTGTTTTTCACCAACTCCCAAATTAGTTATTTTGACAGCAACTATGGGTTTTATAATGGGCTGATATGTTTTTTTTTATCAAGAGCTAGAGTATATTAAAACAGGTACACTTAAATTTAAATTTTTATTTTTAACTTTTATTTTGGATGAGTAGTAGTTACTTAACTACATACATCTGAATATTGTGGGTCAACGGGGTACCGTGTAAACGTTCAGCGCGCTGCTGATCGACCCTTATGTAGGTGCTATTGTGAGATAAAATATTCACTGTTGGGCAATTTGTATAAGCAATTTTTCATACACTGGGCATTCGGTCATAGGTTCCCACATAGTAAAGTTATCATAGATAATACAACAGGATAGATAAAATCAGAATGGACATTGATTCACATGAAGAAAATGGAATCAATTACACGGGCAGCATAATATGCCGCCAATAATACTGAAATAATGTACTTTTTTTATTGGTTGACATTTTATACTTATCAGTTATCACTATTTGGTTCTATAATATCAAACAAACATACTAAATTGATAAAGATATTGTAGAATGTCAATAATTATGTGATTTATAATTACATAGTACTTTTGTTTTTATTCGGGTATTTTTTAAACTTATTATGTGGATGAATTTCGATATGATATTTCAATCCATGAAAGTTTTAACACATTCAGAACTTAGTATTATTTCTTAATAAATAACTTTGTGGTCCACATTAAGAAGTTTTAATGTATGGATTTATTTTTGGGAATAGTCATTTAATATTTGTGAGTTAATTGAGAAAGTGATTTTAGCAGTCCAAAATTATGATAATAGTATTTAAATGTTTTTCCAATAATTACAAATCAGTATTTAACACGTTCGCCGTGTATTATTTTAGTATCCACGCACGTCAGTGCAGGTGAGAAATTAACTTTTTAAAAAACTGAAAAACTGTACAAAAAAAAAATTATTTCTTATAAATTGTTGTTTAATAACGCTGACAAACACAACAAGCATGTTACATAATTCTGGCTAAATTGTATCCAATTTCTACGTATAGCTGTTTGAAATGTTATTTATAATTTGCGTGTCACAATAACGGCCAAGTACCTATAATACATAATGGGTAATTTAAAGAAAAAAGTTATTACATTTAAAAAAATCTGTAATCCGTACGCATACTAGTATGATGTTAAAAAAATTATTACAATCTTTGATGTTCGAACAAAAAGTTTTGTCATCATACTCAACATGTTACAAAAATTAAATTTGTTATTAAAAAATAATATGTATGTTAACAAATGAATGACTGCTATCTGCTGTTGATTACAATTTAATTGATAAATTAATATTTAAACATCTTACCTATTGTTGATCGTGCTGGCTGTTATTGTAGCAATCAAAAATTTTAAAAAATTATTTTTTCTTTGTTGATTGTTTTTAGCAAAAAAAAAATATAAAACTTTAAGTATATTGATCAATATATACTATTTCAAAACCTTCTTTTAGAAATATTTTTGTGATACATTTAAATACTCTTGAATATATAGTCATCCTGCATACAGGTAATAAACTATAATTGAACAGGTTCAATTACAAATAGTATACACTTCCTAAAACCTTTATTTTTTAGCTAGTGAATTTTATTTTTACAATTCCAAATAATCAAATAACATTTGTCCTTATGTATTACAGTACATATGCATACAACTTAACACCTTAAGTTTGAGTTGTTAACATTTTTTTAAACAAAAACCTATAGCGTACACATAGTGAAAATGAATGTTATAGTATATAAATAATATCTAGACATGTGTTAGTATACACTCTATCATACCAGAACAATATTATAATTACTCAAATTATTTTCTATTATTTTAAAACAATTTCAACACTATCCAAAACTGTTTAAGAGGCAATATTTAACACTCATTCAAAACTGCATGCCCAAATATGCCATATGATTAAATCATATTATCAGGTAAGGTCAAAACATATTGAACTAAATTAAATACCACCTCTTAAAACCATCATTAAAATGCTAAAAATTGTCAAATGACGTAAAGTAAGTTATTAGAAATCTATTTATGTTCACTATGAAACTATGAGGCAATCTCAAACTGGTATTTGTAAATAATTAACCAAGCATGTAATTATAACATAAATTGTTTAAAGTAGTTTATTGAAAAAATAAAAAAATATAAGTACAAATGTAATGCTTACAAAAGTAGTCATTCTATATAGGTACTGACAATTATTATTTATATTATTAAAAATTAAATGCTTTTCGTTGGTCATCTATATTATCTATGAGTTGTATATATTTGAAAATTTTAATTATAGTTGAACAGTTTATTAAATTTATTCGTTGATTAACCTTGAGAGCTACATGGGTTCTGTTAAAATATTTAAGAATATAAGAGATTTGTTTTAGCTTATTTATGATGCACTTATTGCAAATTCGTTTTAGTGATATGTTCAATAATAGCTAATTGAATTTGTACACAAATAACTACATAAGTAGAAACTGCTGCAAGAATCTGAAATAAATATAACACATTTTATATTAACTTTAGCGTGCTTAGCATTAATATAATATTGTAACAGAATTTTCGCATTAAAGTCACGAACTTGCTATCTAATTATGTTCTTCTCTCCCAACAATTAGCTCAAATACAAAATCCAAAAAGTGATATTGATTGTCATTAAGTGCTAGTGTTAAAAGTAATAATATAAATTACTGTAAAATAATATAGTAGTTTTAATCGAGTGTTGATGCATTGACTTTATAGCTCGTATAGAACAAGAACTGCAAAACCAATTTTGAAAAACAGTACAGTGAGGTCGGGGCATAGTGGGGACGGGGAGGTCACAGGTTTACAGAAATTTTTAAATATGTATATGTTATGGATACATATGAGTTCTGTGAGTTCATACCCCAAGTACCAACTAGATAAAATTTGTGGTTTATAGAGTTGCTACTCGAAGGAATTAGTCCGGTATTAAGAAGGTTACAGTGTATACAGACACAAAAAAAGCCCACATCATAGTAAACCCAATACCTTCTCTGCTTTGCATCGAAGTTAAAACGAAAAATACTGCTTAACCTAATAATAACAATGGAAAACTAAATATAGATAACAATTTCAATGTAAAACACTTACGGAATGAATAAGGTGATAGTCCATGTCGAATAACCCGTGCACGTCAAATACAACTGGTCGGTTCCAGCAGTTGAGTATCATTACGTTCAGCTAAATAATGAACAATTTTTTGAAACAATCCGTTTAAATGAACATTAAACAATTTATTATACTTGCATACTTCTTTTGAAATTACTATGTTGGTTGACTTCATCACTGCGTTGTGAACAGTAAAAACTGTGTGTTTAGTCTGTGAAAAATCAAATACTTCAACATACATAATTACCATATTATAACATTTTAGGATACTACAGTTAAATATAAGCTATATGTATTTTTTTTAATTTGATAGAGTAAATATTCAATACAGCGAATTTGCGTGACTTTGACAATTTGTTTGGAGGGTTTTCTTTGTAGTAGGCTTTTGATATTAATTATTAATTATCGAGACACAATATTATTACTTTATATTCTCTTTTCAGAGTTTTATTTTATATTAAGTAAACATGAATATATATAAATCACTGGCTTCGCCGACGTTAAACTATATAAGCTATAATACAACTATTATCCGTATCGCCTGATTTTGAATCGATTCCAAAAAGTCTCAAAATATTAATTTCACCATATCGAGTTCTTCTATTTATATATATTAATAAACGTCAAACTAACAAGAAAAAGCACCAAACTTATGTTCCTGTTAATACGTTTAATTTAAATGAAAACACTTGATTAAGATAGTGTTTTTTTTTAGTCAGCAAACTACTTACTATTTCCGCAGTGTCGTGAGTCTCTTTGACGACAAATATTAAAAATATCAGCCGAAACAAGCAATAGGTGACTATCGTGAAGTGAAATTGAATGGGATGTTTGTTCAAGTAGACGATATGAAATGACACTGTCGTTACATTGGTTATTAATATTGTAGCGGTTTCTACGACTAAAAAAAAAATTTGAGTAGCGTAATAGGACTGCACCTCCTTCGCCAAGTATCGCAGCTTGTTAAATAGGCGATCAGCTTCCCTTGGATATAAAAATTCAGCATTCGTTCCGGTGTTGTCCAAATCTATTGGAAAAACATGTTTTATTTTAAAATATATTGTCGTTTATCAATAAATTAGTTAAAAACGAAACGATAAAATCAATTTAGTGTTATATTTAATATACACTAAAAAATATCCACAAGCTATTATGTACAATGTGATCATTTTATTTCAAGTTTGGGATAGGAGGAAAGGTGTAGTGTAGTGTTATTAACACTACATTAAACTTTTATAAAAAAAAAATGTTGAAAAATAAACAACTATCTTCTTTTTGCTTGGAAACCTATTAATCGGACCACGGCTAACATTTTAAGACCATTTCCAACACTCTAGTCCTTCATTGTCAAATGTAAGATTAAAGTTAAAAATTTTCAAAAGTCACCGGAAATTTTGGTAACAAACAACGTCAACCACTTGAATATTTTTTATGTTTTAAGTGTTCAAATGTTCCACGTGTTGAACCTACTGCAAGGTAAAAGGCTTCACTTACAATTTTTAAGCATGTCGTTGACCATTTCGTAGCGTTCCCTCGTCATCCTCACGAACACAACGTAATAAACTGCGGCCAACATTGTCAAAGAGCATTGGAGCGGCCAAAGAATATGGCTGCCACTTAGGTTTAAGATATACAAATACTGATAAACGCCCATGAAAGCAATACACGTGATGTAATAAATTTGAATTCGTTGGTTGTGCGACGACGAAACATGTGTTCCGTGGAAGAACTGGTCAAACTTTTCGAATTTATCTAGAAGTTCAAAAAACGACCAACTCCTGTACGCCGAAACCAACAGAGTGGCGATTGAAGCGAAACTTTTTACACACAATTCGAAATGTACCAACTGTAAAAAACGAAATAACCAAAATAAATATTATGAATTTAAAAAAAAAAAATGACTAGCTAGCGACTAACGACCGACCTTCAACCATAGTTTTAATTGTATCGAGTTGGTTTGACTCTTTTGGTACACCACCGAGTTTATTTGAAAATTATTAATCATCAACATCGCCCACACCGCGGCCGAATAGGCAAAAGATAAATATTTCCGATTACCCGATAAAGGTAACAACCCAAATGCTTTGCAAGTATAGTACAAAACGTTCTGGTCGAACCACGTCATCACTACGTTGTTCGCGTAAAAAAATAAACACTCAACTGTCGTTTTTTATTCGAAACGGTTTTTTGCCCGCGGAAAACCGTCAACAGATTGAAGTGTTTTTACACGGAAGCGGTCCTCAACAATAATTTTGTGACAACAATACAATAACGAATTATTGGTACGACGAGACAAATTATTTATTGTTTTCTTCAAGGATTAATCGATTAAATGACATTTCCTGATTTGGGTCAAGCCCGCGGCAGACGGAATTGCAAAGTGTTTGAAACAAACGGTTTCGTTTTGACATGTGTAAAATATGATTTTTAAATTATTGTAAATAACAGTTAAAAACATAGTTTTAATAAAAAAAAACTGTTTTTTTTTTGCATTTCTGGACTGGCAGACGATGCTTTTTGTATTGAAATAATTTTGCAATGTATTACAATTTTCTATTTATAGGAGGTAATTGACAACTAGATCTTTAAAGATTTTGATCAATCATACAAGGTCGCCAAATTATACCTAATAGGTACCTAGTTCGGCTTCCGTGAGAGTCCTTCAATGACTTACATCACATATTTAGAGTAACCAAAATGGGGAAATTTTGCTGAAATAGTAAACAATGATGTTATAAACCAGATTTGAGTTCTTGAATTCTGCTTCTTCGAGTATGAAAGTAAGACGCCACTGCCTAAGGAGGTGCGTACAGTTGGACTTGAAAACGGTTTTGATAAACTCAAAGATCGCCGACTGGAAAACAATAATTCATGTATTGAATGATTGATATTATAAAAAAAAATTAAGATCACAAAATTGAATTTAATTTTAAAATATAGGCGCAATTGGACTGTAGCTCAGTTATATAATAATTTAACAATTTTGAAAATATTTTGGGAATTAGATCTAATTAGAAATAGATCTGTAGTTACTAGTCTCATTTCTAATGTGAAATGTGGTTGAACTGTCGATGACATTCGGCCAAGTCATGAAAATACACGAAAAAGACCTTAACAAACATTGTGCTAGTAGTTTAAGTAGTATCTGTATAATGAAAATAAAGTTAATCATAAAATATAATACGCCCAATAATTTGTTATTAATTTTTGTTTGTGCATAATTTAGTGTGTTAGGAAGAATATAATACAACATGGTTTATATTATAATAATGTTACAAGACCTTCAAATTCACATGCAAAATTGTATATAACGTTAGTCACGACCTTAGCTAAACTTATAATACCCAGGTGTGTAATGATTTTTGGTTTCTAGTTCATCGATTTACCGGGCTACTTAAACTATTTATTTAGTAATTTTCCTATAATAATTAATCTTATATTGCGTGTTCACAAACGTGAATTTTTTATGTGACCTTTAGTACCAATTTTACAAACTATAATCAACATAAACGTGAGAACCGCTGTTCGATGCTAAAATATGATCCCACCACGCCTACCAGTTTAAAACTCATAATTTAACAATGCACTTTTCAAATTTTTTTTTTTTTATACCACATTTCTTATTCATCACGAACACTTAATTACCTTTCTTGCTCCTACTCGTATTGTCGGTTATGCCAATCATTCAACCTTTCTTCATTCTATGCTTGTCAACCACATTATAACATCGTTGCTCGTTGCATATCCATACAAAAGTTGAAGTTCAAAGTGATCAATTTTGGAAATCTCTCCAATTCTAGTGCATGTAAAGTGTTCTGATAAAGTAGTAAAGTAAGTATCTAACTTATAAAATATAATTTTAAAAAATTTGTCTAAATTAATGTAGAAATCATTCTTGGTTTTTAACATTTGTCTTTTATATAAATAGTTGTGGAAAATTTAATGAAATACTCAACTTATCCAAATGCCGTATATATTAAAACAAAAAAAATTGTAAAATGGCATGCGAAAAATTTTCAAATAATATTTGTTCAAGTATTATTTTTTTTAATCGAATAACATTTTATTTAATGCCCTACTCTGGCTGTAAACTTTACACAGAACACATGCCATAAAATTCGTAAAATACTAATATATTAGTAACAATATAAAATTTGATGTTTTTATCACAACAAAACCGCATTTCTGTCAAATTAATTACTGTATTATTTCGGACATTGACTTAAGTGTATAATATGTTAAACTACAATAAACGTTAGATGTGTCAATAGAGCTACAGCCATTAAAAATTACAATGGAATAGTATTTAATCTGTTTGCTTATTAACGTCTATACGAAAATTGTATATTTTGTTTTTTTTTAGATTTCGCCAAAAAATGGCCAATCACAAAAACGAAGACAAATCTTTTATCACCAACGTTAGATTGTTAAAGATAACTGGACTATATCAAGTGCTGAATCCAACTGAAACTGATGGTTCAATTACGTTGGGCGGGTACAATATTTATCAGTTGGCTTATATTTTAGCCACAATATTCGACGGTATATTTTTGATTTTCTGCGTGACCGGTCTCTTTGGATGGACCAACGACTTTAACCAATGGATGAACGGTTCAATGCTATTAGTAGTCGGTTTAAGTATTTGTTTGAAAGTCATCCGAGTCGGTCAGAAAGCCCACGTGATTTGGAAATGTTTCGACATAATGCGCAACGATTTCTTGTCTTACCACTATTACAGAACGGACATGGTGAAATATTACAAACAATTGACCGTGATAATCACAAACATATACGCTACAGTATGTTTTACAATACTTATTATTTGGTTGATCTACCCGTTGATCATCACTGATTATACAGTGACAAATCAAGAAGGCAACAAGATGACTTACAAAAACAGCGTTTTCAACAATTTGCTTTATCCGTTGGACGTCGACCTGTACAACAAGCTGCACCCGGTCATTTACATTGTCGAAGCCGTTATACTAACCCAATGTGCAATTGTGTATGTTCTATTCGATTCGGTGCTCATTATTTTCTGTTGGTCATTTGTAGCACATCTGAAAACAATCGCTTGGGCGTACAGCTCGTTGGGACACGACAAAACCCAAAGTATGTGCGCCCATTAAATCACTTAACTATCTACACACACATATACATAGACATTACTGATTTCTTATACTTCCTAAATGGATAACGTTATCGACAGCGTTCTCTTGTGTTTCAGATAAATCGACAACGTTAATCGAACAACTCAAAACGATTAATTCGGATCACGCCAAAGTTATATCGTGAGTTAATTTATTATACGGCCATATTTACCATTTATAGGCAAAATAGATAGGTACGAGATTATGGCTCCAAAATTAAACGGGCCGCGCTTCTATTACACACTCTTAAATCAAATAGCCAATATGGTTTTCTTATGATGTAAACAATACATAACAAAATAAAGTAGGTAGTGTAGTATTTATTGTATATATATAAAGAGATGGATTGACGGTAGAGTTCTAGAGAAAAGAAGAGCTATATAAATATCAGTCTAAGTAAAAAATACATATAAAAAAACACAAGATTTTTTAAAATTAATTTTATGGAGTTGCTTTGTGATTTTTATGAGCCAGCAGGGACCGTAAAAACTTAATATTATTTTTGTATTATTGCTCATACAAGTAGCTCCTAGTAGTAGTACTCACAAGTTTATGTAGTAAATATGGCAAAATATGTTCGGGAGGTATTTTCTTAATTTATAGGAAAATATCGCAAAAAATATTTTGCTTTGTGGTTTAAAACGTATTAATGAGCCCTGATTTACTATTTAATGTATTCATATTATTAACTAAATGGCATATAGTATTATATATTGCATTAAGTTATTTTCTAATTAAACTATACATCGTCCTGGATATATTTTTTAGGGTAATGAGAGAATTGTTCAATACTATTCGGCCAATAATAGTATGTCAGCTTGGGACTTCTGCTTGCATATTTATTTGTTTTACATACGGCTATCTAGCGGTAGTACTTAAATTGTTACTATTAATTATTATCTTTTAACGAGTGTGCTGATATTTAATAAATAATTTACAGAATTTTTTGAACGGGATGCCAATTATGTCCGTCGCGTCGATGAAGTATTTTATTACGACTTTGTATGGCATGTTACGGTTGTTCATCTTAACAAAGTTTTGCGGGCTTGTCGACCATCAGGTGAATTTTATTTAATATTGCGTTGTCACACATAAAACAAATATGTTATAAACTTTTTTTCGCTATGCTCCTTTGCGTTATTTAAAAATACAATTGTCAAATTTAATTATAATATAAAAAATTTGAAATACCTACATCGTTTGGTTACAGGTGAACTCGATGAATTTCTCGTTGTACAGTTGTAATTGGTTGGATCAAGATTTATCTTTCAGAAAGTTACTGTTGTTGACTATGACCATAAATAAATACAAACTAATATGAACACGATAGTGATAACACCAACAAAAAACGTCGATTTAAAAATTTTTGCAAGTGTATGTATAAATAAAAGTCAGTACAATGGGGTCGGGGCATAGTGGGGATGGAGCATGGTTAACGGTTACATATTAGCATCAAGAATTTAATTTTGTTTAAATGTTTGTTTTCAGACTTTACAAACGTCATATACTATTATTTCTGTATTATTGAAACACAAGTTATCTGAACACAATTAAAATCACTTATGTGTAAAAAGCATGTTAAGAGAGATTCAACTCTAGAAGATACTATTTATTATTTCTAGGTACAAATGTATGAAACAAAGTATTATGTTCATGGTTTTAAAACTGTATACATATAACTAGTGTAATGTTACAACAACATAAATAGTATAAATACATATTTTGAGAATAAAAGAAAATGCAAAAATTTTTTTGTAATCGCTATTTGTTACACCTAATAAGGTGTGTTTCGCAAAAATTAAAACTTCTTAAGCCAAAACTATAGTTTTAGTTCATACTGATTATTGTGTATTGATGCTGGTTGATTATTGTTTTGTAAAAACATTTAATACTCCAATTATTTACCAACTTAATCAGAAGAGTAAACAATGTTTAACAGAAAGCTGAGGTAAATTATTATTGTGAACCCGTGGGATAGAAATTCTGTTGAATTCAAGTGTTGAGTAGTGTTTGGTTTAATGAATTAGATATCGAAAAAAAAAACCAGTAGTCTTTTTTCAAATATTTGTCGATATGAATCTGCACTGAATCCAGCACAGCATAATCCTAATGTACTTTATGTATACCGAAACAACGTTACGTATCCATCTTCAAAAGTCTACCGCAAACACAAACGCCAAATGCTGTAGCTTTTTAGAACAATAATGTAGGACACAAATGAAATAATAATAATAATAATAAAAAATACTTTATCCGTTAAATATTTAAGGCACGATAAACATATTACACAACAGAGCTAACACGCACGATATACAAATTATTTTTTTTCATCAAGTTAAATACTTGTACATTTATAATGAATCAAAAGTCAAAACGTTTAATTGTCCGCATTAATAGTGCGGGTGGAAAAATTAAACCAACACGTGTTTAAAACATAGAAAAAACAATAATAATCTTTGAAATTAATGGTATGAAGTTCGAGTGCAATGCGAATATGTCACATAATATTTATTCTAAAGAAATAATAAAATAGCTTAAAAATGTTTTCAAATGATTTAATTTTTAAATTTGATTTGATTTAAAAAACAGGTTTGTTTTCGATTTTTTTAACCATAACTACATGTATGTAAGTTATACAAAAAACTTAAACTACTTGAAGAATAAAAGAAGCTCCCCCAGAAAAACCAAAAAATTTGAAAATTGTTTTATTTAATTCAATTTAGGATTTATCTTTAGGTCTTACGATTTATCCCGAGCGAAGCCATGAGTGTTTTCTCAGCCAGTTATTAATAAATTACACATAAAAAATTGGAAAAGCTTAAAAATATAACTATGGCACTATATATAGACATTCAAATAGCATAAGTATCCACTAAACGTATGATAATGGTTTATTGTTTATGACTTAATTAAAATGGTTCCTTAATAAACATTCAACACTAAAAAGTATCTTGTAAGTCGTAACCAAGGTATGACTATGTTAACACAATTACTTCAGATTGCCTAACACATCACTTTAAAAAAAACCCATCAATTATTTTTTAAAGACTTTTAAATACTTTTCTCAAATACATATGAATATCTCGTCGTTTTTTCTGCATACCTATGTATTTTTAAAGATGAAGAATGACTATACAGTAGTTTATACTTTATTGATTGTTCAGTCCCATAAGTGGTTTTTTGCATATTTTTTTTATTCCTATGTTTATCGCCTAAACAATAATTTATATGATCGACAACATCATTTTTAGTTGAAAATATATACCTGTGTACAATTCTATGCTAGAAAAACATTTTTCTACAATCTGTTAACAAACTTAATCAAATAATAACTATATACTTATACACCTAACTAAATACTAATCTAACATGTAATATTTTCAAAAACTAGGACATTACATATTTTTGTTTTATACGTTGTTACAAAGCACTTCGTCCAACAATTAAACAGAGTTACTTTGAGTTGCAAGATTCTTATATCGGTCAATATGCAGAAAATCAAATTTTTTTTCATTGTTCTCATCTTATTGAATTCTTTATTGGGTAATGTGTTTTATATTATTACTAGTCGCCCTTATAATGTATTTAACTATATGTTTAAATGATGTATTATTTTTTTTTAATATTAAATTTTTAGTAGCAAACAATTATTAAATTTTTAAAAGTAATTATATTAAATATACAAGGTGATCCACTTATCGTGATCCATTCAATATCTCATACAGGTTAATAAGAAATTACAAATTTTGTTTTCATATTTTTTTTATGCAATGTGATCTCAATTTTTCATAATTTTTTTTTGTTTTTACCCTCTTCCAACTTGATTTTTTTTATAGCAGCTTTTGGAACTTAAATGGTAACGTATATATTTTATTAACTTTTTAAAATGAGAATAATGTACTAACAACTTTAAATGGTCGGTAACCAGTTTCGGATAACTATTTTTAAAGTTATAAAAGTTTTAAAGTTAGGATGAGAGGATAAGTGCGGTTGGGTAATGGGCGCAGATAAAAATAATACTTCACTCCACCTTTCCTCCTGCCCTAAACTTGAAACTTCAATAACTTCTGGTTATCGACTAGTCAACATTTTTAATAAATTATTCTCAATTTAAAAAGTTTATAAAATATATACGTTATCGTTTAAGTTTCAAAAGTTGCTATCAAAAAAAGTTGGGAGGGGGTAAAAACAAAAATATGTGAAAAATTGAGATCACATAGTATAAAAAAAATATGAAAAAATATATTGTTATTTCCTATTGAACTCTATTAGATATTGAGTGGTTCACGATAAGTGTATCACCCTGTACATTATGTATAATATAATTTTTCATTACTATGTTTTTTCTTACATTTTATTTTAAACAAAAATATTAAGTCTAGAGTAACGAACAGTAATAACATATAATATTGTTACGTTTAATATAATAACCGTTAAGTTAGAAATATTTAGATGGTTTACTGTTACATTTATATTTACAAAAGGACTTTGTCAGCGTTTTGGAAGCTTTTCTTTTGTGGGTAACCGCACTGAGTAGCATCCGGTACACCTCCCCTTGGCAACCCCCCACAAAGTCCTCGCAATGGCACGCGCCGGAACACCACGTCGCAGCCAGGATTAAAAAAACACCGTTGACCTAGATATCCACAAATACCACATCTGCTGCACAATAACCGTCGCCTACCGATAAGACAAACAAACAAACATTGCCGCGATATTGCGATCGTTGTAACGCGGAAAATATTTACACGAATCGGTTCGAAAATGATTAATTATTATTTCAATTAATTTTAACCAAAACAATTTTCCTGCCTTACGGAGACGCAAACATATTGGTCGTCGGCCAACGCCATAATATCCATCCATTCCCAGCCAAATCGACCTGGCATACCGGCTTAGTCTCAAACGACCTAAAACAATCGGGGGCCTAGAAAACAAAAACTGTACCCAGAGTTCAATAACAGTACAAACAACAAGACTAGTAGACATAACGTCGGATATTTGAAAAAGAGAGAACCACTGAACTCAATATTATACGAAACGCTATTCAGGCAGCTATTTTTTGTACCAATTTCATGAAACGGAACTCGGAACTTCGCTATTGGACTCTTAGTGTTTACAACAAAAAGTAGCTCGAGGATTGCATGAAACTTCAAAAGTGCGAAAACCGGTGCAACCCAAACGGCTCCCATCCATTGTTTGTTTTTCCCCAAACGGCTCCCGTTGAAAAAGGTTTCACGAGTAGGTAAATTCCCAAACGGCTCCGGTATTCGGTACTACGCGTAAACTATCAGGTCTCTTTAACTTTTCAAAAAAACTTTAACTTAAATTTAAACCTGTAACCTCCTCCTAGACTGTAGCCTACAAACCTAGGATATTTTTAGTTAGCGGAGCAAAGCGACGGCGCCGAGCGAGCGTAGCGTGTGAGTGCCAAAACACCCGGAGACCTGCCGTCCTTATCAGTTATCAATACGAATTACGAATTTGGTAATAGTGGTAGCAACCCCTATTAAATCTATTAAAATTTTCGAAAAAATGATAGAAAATTTTTCGTTTTTAGTCCATAAAAAACTCGCTGACGAGGAGGAATTTGTGTTGTAAAAAACCGGAGCCGTTTGGGAATTTACCTTTTTGTAAAACGGGAGCCGAATGGGCTACGTCCAACAGGACATCCCTTACTCTCCCCCACTCCCATAACACCATAAAAAATTGCAGCTGGAGACCATGCTGCTACAACGAGCAACCCCGACATGTTTACCGCTAAAATAGCAGACCCGAGGACTTGGTTCCGTGCCGCTATCTTAGATACCCTGTACTACACAGTATTACTCTGATGAAGCACACGCCACAGGTGCAACAAACCACCTTTAAAATAAACGGTTTGCGAAGCGTTGACAAAGTAAATTTGTAAATATATGTGTAACCGTAAACCAAGTAAGTTTTTCTAACAACTACCTTGTGAAAATTATATTGATAGTTTTTATTTATATTTAGTCACTCGTGGCCTGCCTACACCGAGTAAGTCATACATTCAAAATATAATGTATCCTATGTCAATATAAATACGTCTTATAAAAAGATAAAACTCTTGTATCTTAAACAATTAAAACAATATAAAAGAACTCAACAATGCTTTAAAATAGAAGACATTTTATTTGTTTTTTGTACTAAGGACTAGGGAGGGTAGAATACATAATGAGTACATAAGGAAGAGTCAAGGAGATGCATCTATTGTGGGAAAAATATAGAGAATAGATTGAGATGGTTCGATCATGTAATGAGGTGAGATGTGGCAGAGGCAGTTAGAGTTTTTATGAAGATGAATTTAGAGGGAAAAATACGAATACCGAACAAAAGCTGGAAAGGCCTAATTTGTATCTTGTATTTAGTAAAAAACAACACTGCATATTAATAATTACACAAATGTTATGTATAAAAATGTTTATAAATAGAAAATTTCATGAAATTAAAAATAGCTTTAATACAAATTTGCCTTTTTACAGTACTCATTAACTTTATCTGAGTATCTAACGGTTTTCATGAGTACTGTAAACAGTAAAAACATTTGAATGGTTCTATTACCAGGGATCCAAAATAATTTCTTATAAATTTAGTAAATAAAAATAATTTAAAATTTTTTAGCTAATTTTCTTAAATTTAGAATTTGGTAAAATGATATGTCTTTAAATTTTAAAAAAAACTAATGCCTATGGAACTAACTTCACGCCCCAACTATTTTGTAGTTTCACACTAACTTGTTATTTAAATATTGTAAATATAACATAATTGATAGACTTTTTTTAGATATGTTAATAGGAGCAGGCGGTACTTTTTGATGCATATGTTGATCCCCTTACAAAAAAGTTGTTTTGTTTTTAGATCAGGACGGCGAAGGTGATAACAATAACAACACAAGTATGATATCTACAAATTAAAATATTAAGTAAAATACTTTAAAAAAAATATAAACAAACAACATAATTTTACTAAAGAGTATCTTGACTATTAGATATTATTGTTATTTAAATATGGTAAATCTGACAAATTTATTGACTTTTTTTTTAGATACGTTAGAAGAAGCAGAAGGTACTTTTTTATGCATATGTTGTCCCTTATCGTATATTAACTTAACTAAAAATATATATATATATTTTTTTTTTGGCCAAGGTGGTGAAGATGTTGGCGAAAACGACACATGTATGATATCTAGAAATAGATGTAAACTTCCTAATAAAAATATAAACAATCGACATAGTTGTACTGATAAATACATATTTTACTTCTTCGTACTTTTATTCTTCTCAAGTGTACTAGAGTACACGATTTTATTTTATTTTCCAAAATTGAGTAATGCCCCAAACATTAGCTGTTTATTTAGCCCTATAACAACATGCATTGGGTGGTTATTATTTTGTTTAGTTAATATTATGTTGTCAAAACGAGAATTCCTAAAAAATATCAACAAATTAAAACGTATCATACAATTATTATATGTTTGTTTGTTTTCGAGAATATTGCAAAATACCTGTATGCACATTTTATTTATCCTTCAAATATACTTTGGATACGGTTAAATGTTATTAAAACTACATTAATTGTTTGTGTAGACCGGCAAGCCGAAAATACGAGTGTTATTGGCAATGTCATGAACGGTTTAGGTATTATTATATTACATATTAAATAATATATATATATGTATATTAATTTATATGAAACAATTAATTAGTTACGTGATGTTTATTTCTCTTTTTTAAATTCATATTTTCTTACCAACTTAAATAATTTCGAAAAAAATCACTTATGAATTCTTAAACATAACTTAACACAAATTGGACAAAAACATTTAACGCAATCAATACTTCAGCTGTATAAAAAATATTATAATTAAGTTAATACAAATAGTATAAAAAAAAAAAGTTGATATTTTAAATAAAAAAATACTTTTTAGGCAAGTGGGTCAATGGGAGTTTTGGACGTTTTTAGTAACCGGTAAGCTTTTATGTTACAATACTTTATTGAATATTGTTTTTTCTTTTAAATTTGAATAAAATATTGCTAAATATTGCTCATTATTATCATTTAACTTGTATTGAGAAAAAATAAATAAATCCAGAATCTGTCAAACCTATATTTTCATATAATCAACAAAGAAGTTAACGGCAATGTTGCAATTAAAAATTAGTGTTAAGTTCCCACCCCCCGTTCATATTTATAAGAGTAAATTTTATTTGTTACAGGATATCAAGAACACACGATTTTTTTCAATAATACACATATCATAATAATATATGAAATATAATTACCACACAATTGTTCAACTTACATAATACTTATAATAAACTATTGAAATATCATATTGCTATTAATATGAGTTTTATATATTTCTACAGATATCCCTGTACCATTTTGTAGATTAATCAAAAAGATTTATCACAAATCTATACTCGAATTTTACTAATATAATATTCCAGATAATATGTAGTAGTAACCAATGGGTTCACAGATTAACTGTGAAATGAGAGTAATAGACGAAATGCTGTTCAGACATTACAGAGAAAAGAGTGTCCTATAGTGATGTGGTTTAAACAAAATTGTTAATTATGCTTTTGTCGGTAGTTTAGTGTTTTGAGAGTATTAATAATGAAATATAGTTTAAAATTATTTTAGTTTTATTATTATTAATAGCTATCATACATTTTTATTCGGTTAAATTATTGTACTTTTAATTTTAACAAGAACATTAATTGTAATAATATCTATAATAATTATAACAATTATTGTCGAGCTGTAATACCTTTTGGTGAAAGCTAAAAAAAAACAATTTTAAAAAACCTATAGAGACTCAATGATCGCCCTGTAAGCTCCATGATCTAGAAGACTCCTATAGAAAAGTACAATAAGGGTTACCTTCTTACTACCTTTTTCCCGCTAGCCATCTCATTAAGAAATGTATACAGAATACGAAAAATGTATGTACTAGATCTTGTTATACAGTTTCTAGAAACAACGTGAGGACTTAGGTAACTTTGAATACCTAAGAGGGAGTTGAAATGAATCCTAAAGAATATGGTTAACCTGTGCCCTGGGTGGGATGAAGGTCTGTAGACGATAGTCAAATGTGGTTCGACTGTCGATGAAAATAAATGAAAAATACCTTTACAAACATAAAGTGAGTATCTGTATGGTAAAATTAAAATTAATCATAAAATATATTACACCTAACTTTGGTTTGTGCATAATTTAGTATGTTAGGAAGAAATAAAAAATATAACCTGGTTTATATTATAATAAAGTTACAAGACCCTCAGTTTAATATACTAAACTTTATACAACGTTAGTCACGACCTTAGCTAAACTATAATAACCAGGTGTGTAATTATTTTTGGTTTCCAACTATAATCATCATAAACGTTAGTACCGCTTGTGCAATGCTAAACTATGCTTCCACTACGCCTACTAGTTTAAAATTCATAAATTAATATTTCTTTTCTATTAACTTTTCAAAGTCGTTTTTTACCACATTTATTATTCATCATACACGAACACTTCCTTGCTCCTACTCGTATTGTCGATTTTGACGATCATTTAATCTTTCTCCATTCTATGGTTGTTAACCACAATATAACATTGTTACTCATTGCAAGCCCATACTTAAAGTTAAACTTCAAAGTAATTTTGGAAATCTCTTCAGTTTTCGTGAAAGTAAATTATTCTTATAAAGTACCTTGCAAAGTAAGTATCTAACTTATAAAGTATATTTTTTATATTTGTCTATACTTATATTGAAATCGTTCTTGATTTTCAACATTTGACTTTTATATTTCCTATAAGTAGTTGTAGAAAATGTGATGAAATACTCAACTAAACCTAATGCCCTAAAGATTAAAACAAAAAATAGTAAAATTGTATTCGAATAATTTTCAAATAACATTTATTCAAGTATTCTAATTTTTCTATGCAATTTTATTTTATTTAAATAATGATCAATGCCCTACTATGGCCGTAAACGTTGTACAGAACACATGAAATTAAATCCGTTAAATAATAATAATATATTAGTAGCATAACCCGATTTGATGGTCTTATCATAAGAAAACCACATTTCTGTAAAATTAATCAGTGTATTATTTCGGACATTAAATTAAGTACATAAAATGTTTAACAACAATAAACGTTAGTTGTGTCAATAGGATCAAAGCCATTAAAAATACAATGGAATTATATTTCACCGGTTTGCTAAATAACTTCTATACGAAAATTGTATATTTTGTTTTTTTTTAGATTTCGCCAAAAAATGGCCAATCACAAAAACGAAGACAAATCATTTATCACCAACGTTAAATTGTTAAAGATAACTGGACTGTATCAAGTGCTAAATCCAACTGAAACTGATGGTTCAATTACGTTGGGCGGGTACAACATTTATCAGTTGGCTTATATTTTAGCCACAATATTCGACAGTACATTTTTGATTTTCTGCGTGACCGGTCTCTTTGGATGGACCAACGACTTTAACCAATGGATAAACGGTTCGATGCTATTAGTAGTCGGTTTTAGTATTTTTCTGAACGTCATCCGAGTCGGTCAGAAAGCCCACGTGATTTGGAAATGTTTCGATCTAATGCGCAATGATTTCTTGTCTTACCGCCATTACAGAACGGACATGGTGAAATATTACAAACAAATGACCGAGACAATCACAAACATATACGCAACAGTATCTTTTACATTACTTATAATTTGGTTGATCAACCCGCTGTTTATCACTGATTATACGGTGACAAATCAAGAAGGCAACAAGGCGACTTACAAAAACAGCGTCTTCAACAATTTGCTATATCCGTTAGAAGTCAAACTATACAACAAACTGCACCTGTTCGTTTACATTATCGAAGCCGTTATAATGACGCAATGTGCATTTGTGTATGTACTATTCGATTCGGTTCTCATTATTTTCTGCTGGTCAATTGTAGCACATCTGAAAACAATCGCTTCTATGTACAGCTCGTTGGGATACGACAAAACCCAAAGTACATGCACCCATTATACAACTTAACTGTCTACACACACACAGATACTGTTTTCTTAAACTTCTTAAATGTATAATGTCAATGAAAGCGTTCTTTTGTATTTCAGATAAATCGACAATGTTAATCGAACAACTCAAAACGATTCATTCGGATCACGCCAAAGTCATATCGTGAGTTAATTTATTACATGGCTATTTACTATTATAGGCAAGATAGGTAGGCACGAGTTTATATCTTCAAAATTAAACCAGCCTTAGCTTCAATTACACAAAAACGCAAAATAAAGTAGGTAGTGTAGTTTAATATATAAATAGGTGGAATGACGGTAGAGATCTAGAGAAAAAAACTTGAATGAATGGTTAAATTGATCCAAACAGCTTCGTCGTGAAAACAACATTAAATTTAAAAAATGTAATATACCCTCCCATTCTTCAACCTCGACCTTAACCTCGACCTAGACCTATTTAAGACCTAGATCCCCATTTCCACCCTCATCCTTATAACCACTCCAACCCCCAACCCCATTTCCACCCCATCTCTTATCTCTAACTCTCGCTCCCTATCTTTTACCCCTTTCTCTCACCCCCTATCTCTTAACCCCTATTCCTCACCCCCTCTCTCTTATCTCTCTTATCTAAACAGATAAATCCGCTGTTATTTTTCGTTTGATAACCGGTGTCGGTGTTGGTGTCGATTTTCCGTGTGTGTGAGCAAAGACATAAAAATGTCAAAAAACATTTTTAAAACGAGTCTACCACCACGAAAGAGCATTTTCATGTCTCGTAAAGCTAGTATCTAAGGTGGCTATATTAAAACATATCAAGTTTCTAGCTAATATTTTAATGTTTTCATAATATTTGGCTAAAACAAATTAATAGGAAATATTATGACCTGTTAAATTATTAAATTTATTACACACTACTATAGCCATCAACACTCCAGTGTCTATGGAATCGAAATTTAACATCATTTCCCCGAGTCCCAACCCCACTCCCACCCCCATCTCCATAACATATAGTATAATTGACGCGACACGTGGGGGTGGTCGGCGTCTCGGTAAGAGAAGAGGGATAGGAAACACCGAATAAATGAGTAATACTATTGAATAGACGTGTTCAGTGTTGAATAAGTGGGTCGGGCCCGTTTAATTAGGTAAAACGCCAAAAAGACAATAGAATGACAACCGAATGAGTGCTCGATAGCCCTCAGCGTGCTTCCTTTTTCAAAGGAAAACGAGAAAACAAATTGAGCGAAAGAGAAAAAAAAACAATTTTTATAAAAAGTCACACGTTGACGATCGGGAGCGGAGAGAGCGAACGACCGGAAAGCTTAGTGGCGGCCGTTTCCCCGGTGTGGACTTTGCACTCTCCAACTGAACGGTGGGAGAGTAAGTTCACAACCGAGTGTCACGCAATGTGTCGACGGGTGACAGGGAGGTACAGCGCGGGCCGAACCCGTGTGATAGTTTGAGGGGGCCGCGTCATAATATATTACAATTATATATTGCACTACGCTAATTTTTAATTCAATATATTATACATCGTTCTATATATTACTTTTAGCGTTATGAGAGAGTTTTTCAATACTATTCGGCCAATTATAGTATGTCAGCTTGGGACTTCTGCTTACATACTAATTTGTTTTACATACGGCTATCTAGCGGTAGTACTTTACTAAATTGTTACTATTAATTATTATCTTTAAACGAGTATGGTGATATTTCATTAATATTTTACAGAATTATTTTAACGGGATGTCGATTATGTCTGTCGCGTCGATGAAGTATTTTACTACGACTTTGTATGGCATGTTACGGTTGTTCATCTTAACAAAGTTTTGCGGACTTGTCGACCATCAGGTGAATTTTATTTGATTTTGCGTTGTCACACATAAAACAAATTTGTTTTAAACACTAGAGTAACATACTTTGTTTTTTATAAAAAAAAAACTAAAACACACGCTTAAATAATAAAATAAACTAAAAAGTAGAAAATAATTTTCAATATAGAAATCAATTGATAAAAAATTAATAGTGTTATTGTGAAAAAAGTGTGGGGCGCTTTTAAAGAACTGATATATGTAGCACCCCACGCTTTTTTCACAATAACACTATTTATTTTTTATTAATTGATTTCTATAATGAAAATTATTTTCTACTTTTTATTTTATTTTACTATTTAAGGGTGTGTTTTAGTTTTTTTAAACTATATTTATTTTCCACTTTTTAGTTCGATGTGCTTTAAAATCGTGTTTTTTTAATTCTAGTACATACGTGTCTCTATTACTTGAAAACTTCAGGTAAACAACAATGAATACACGCATGTACGTTCGGTTGCCTATCTCTTTTAGTTACATAGTTACATACAAACAAACATACATACAAGTGAAGCTAATATAAGCGTGTTAAAAATATTTTCGCTATGTACTTTTGCATTATTTAAAAATACAATTGTCAAATTTAATTATAATATGAAATTGTAAAAAACCTACATCGTTTGGTTGCAGGTGAACTCGATGAATTTCTCGTTGTACAGCTGTAATTGGTTGGATCAAGATTTATCTTTCAGAAAGTTACTGTTGTTGACTATGACCATAAATAGTTCTAATATGAACACTATAATGATAACACCAACAAAAAACGTCGATTTAAAAATTTTTGCAAGTGTATGTATAAATAAAAGTCAGTACAATGGGGTCGGGGCATAGTGGGGATGGAGCATGGTTAACGGTTACATATTAGCATCAAGAATTTCATTTTGTTTAAATGTTTGTTTTCAGACTTTACAAACGTCATATACTATTATTTCTGTATTATTGAAACACAAGT
This sequence comes from Adelges cooleyi, assembly GCF_023614345.1. Classification (NCBI taxonomy): domain Eukaryota; kingdom Metazoa; phylum Arthropoda; class Insecta; order Hemiptera; family Adelgidae; genus Adelges; species Adelges cooleyi. The sequence goes on from NW_026096367.1 coordinate 158,932, forward strand.
TATCTGAACACAATTAAAATCACTCATGTGTAAAAGCATGTTAAGATAGATTCAACTCTAGAAGATACTATTTATTATTTCTAGGTACAAATGTATGAAACAAAGTATTATGTTCATGGTTTTAAAACAGTATACATATAACTAGTGTAATGTTACAACAACATAAATAGTACAAATACATATTTTGAGAATAAAAGAAAATGCAAAAATATTTTTGTAATCGCTATCTGTTTGGTACGAGTTATTAGGTGTGTTTCGTAAAAACTAAAACTTCTTAAGCTAAAACTATAGTTTTAGTTCATACTGATTATTGTGTATTGATGCTGGTTGATTATTGTTTTGTAATAACATTTAATACTCCAATTTTTTACCAACTTAATCAGAAGAGTAAAAAACGTTTAAAAGAAAGCTAAAGTAAATTACTGTTGTGAACCCGTGGGATGGAAATTCTGTTGAATAATCCATCATATTCTAAACAAGTACCGTCCATCTCACGCACAGTCTGTACCACTACAATCTTAACCAAGCACTTAACACAATAAGAAATAACGATAGTAGGGTCTAGTAACCAAATATTCGTTCCTTGAGAAGTATTTGGTTATGATGAAATCATTTTCAGATTTAATAGATGCTTTGACCCACTTTATCAGCTTCTTTTGTACTAATTTATACTGTCCTTTGTTTTATTGTACTCGGTTTCAATGGTCTACTTTACTCTTTTCCCTTACTATTTTTTGCTGCGCTGGTCTCTTACTATCAACAGATTCGCATTGATTGTGATTAAATTACTTTCAGATTTATTAACTTTCTTTACTTTTCATTCCTTAGTTTAAACTGTACTGACTGGGCGAATGTATGCCAATTAATTTACTACACAACTGAGCCTGAAACACCCGAGTCCAGTACAGATGAATTTTAGTTGATAGTGAAATATCAAGTTATCAGGTGACGGTAATACCAATCCTAAACTATCCAAAATAGCAGGAAAAGACGTCCTAAAAGAATGAAAGAAAAGAAAATGACTGAAACACAGCCATCTTACGCTTCATCTATAAGAAAAGAGATCCAACAAACACTGAAAACAAAAGAGGGGTAGGTTTATTATATACTGCATACCTACAAGGTTCTTTTATCTGCCATACTACGCAGGGTCGAATCATGTGCCTCAAAAATAACAGTTGAAAATCAGTGTGGTTTTAAAAAAAATGGTAGACCACCTACTTTAAAGTAAACCACGAAAAAATACTACGAGTTCGACAACGAGCTATGTATTATATTTATTGATTTTAAACAGGCTTATGATAGCATAGCATACTTGTAATACTAACTAGATATATAAATTCAAACACGCATTGTAAAGCACGTTACTTAGCAGAAACTTAAAGAAAATTCGAGGTTAAGAATGTTTGAATGTTAGGAGAAGCCACATTTAACGGAATCAGTTGTTCAAAGCTAGTCAATTCATGCAGATAAAGGGAACTTATGGCAGGCGGCCTCAAGAAATAAAATATATTTAGTGATAGGCACCTCAAACTTGAAACTGGTGAAAAGTTGATTAAAACTTTTTTATGGAGTGTTTTATGTTATGAGTAGGAGACTTGGATAACGACGCAGAAAGATAAAAACAAACTGCAAACAATGGAGATACCACATGTGGAGGAAGATGATTAAGACCAGTTTGATGGAACGAAAATCAAATTTATTAGGCAACTTATCCGTCACTTTATGTAACTTAACAACACAATTGAAGGAAAAATAATGGGACGAAGACCCAGAGGAAGACCTATAATTAATTATTTCAATAACGTAGAAGAGAAGATGGGCTGCACATCCTATCAATACCTTAAGGAAGCAGCGAAGAACAGACACACATGGCTACTTCGATGATGGCAGGCGGCGATTAAAGGGAACAAGTTGTTCACCTAATAACATTTTGTGCAGAATGGATGTGTAACAGATAAATTTAATTTTGAGTTATACCTTTAATTCTAAAGCTTATAACTTGGATCTGGAGCAGTCAGTGTAAATGTATGCTGACGTCTTACATCTTGTATTCGATGCGTGTATGCATTTTATACACCTGTGTGTTAATATACCTAATAAACTTACTATAATATATGGGATATAATTGGCTGAAAAGGTAAATGATGATTTTTTTTTAACAGCACCGATTGACTCGAGTAGCATTTTGGTGGGTTAAAAGAAGAAAAATTCGACTATTTCACCCCCAGAACCGTGAAAACCCAAATAAAAATTGGCCGGGTTTTCAACTTTTAATTTAACTTGCTATAATTTAGCGAAAAGCGATCGGATCTTGTTTTATAGGATATTTATAGGAAACATCCACTTTTAAAACTTACATAATACTTATGGACTTTTTTAGATATGTTAAAAGAAGCAGCAGGTACTTTTTTATGCATATGTTATGTTTATGCATAACAACACAAATATGATATCTAGAAATACATGTGAAATTGCGTCAAACAATACAATAAGTGTTTTATCAAACGTTAAAATATTAACGTTCGTATATTGACGTTTTGTAATAGTATTATTATCATTTCATTTGTATTGAGAAAAAAAATTTAATAAATCTAGAATTTGTCAAACCTATACTTCCATATAATCAACATAGTAATTAACGACTTTGTTGTAATTCAAATTTAGCGTTAAGTTCAGATGTATGACGATTATATTTTTAAGTATACATTTTATTTGTTAGAGGATATCAACAATAGTTTCTCAAGAATGCACGATTGTTTTTCAACAACACACATACCATAATAATATAATTACAACACAATTGTTCAAACTACATGCTATTTATAATAAACTATTAAAATATCATACAGCTACATTATTTCTTGCACTGTTTTTTAGAGTAATCAAAAAGATTTATCATACATCTATATTCGAATTTTACTAATATAATATTCCATAAATTATGTAGACTGCAGTAGTAGCTAATGGGTGATAAATGTGAAACGAGAGTAATAGACGAAATACTATTTAGACATCACAGAGAAAATAGTGTCTTTTGAGCTGAATATTTCATTAAATAAAGGTTATAAAAAAAGTGTCTTACAACGATTTGTGTTAAAAAAAAATTGTTAATAATGCTTTTGTCAGTAGTTTAAAGTTTTGAGAATATTAAAAACGAAATATAGTTTAAAAAATCGTATTCATTATTTAATACCTTCTACCAACTTGGCGTTAAAGGCTAATGCCAACTATCAATACTGAGACACTGAATTTTAGATTAAAATATTGTAAAGATGACAACGACCATTCAAGGATTAGAAAATCAGTATAGTGTAACTTTTGAAATTTGTATTTTACCGTTATGAATACATTAATTTAAAATTGAAGAAATATTTCGAGAAAAAAGAACATTCAACCTAAGACAAAAAACCGAATACAGTTTCTAGGAACAACGTGAGGACAAAGGTAGTTTTGAATAGCTAAAAGAGAGTTGTAATGAATCCAATAGAATATGGTAAACCTATGTCCTGTAGTGAGGTGAAGGTCTGTAGACGATAGACAAATATGTGTTGTCTGTCAATGGCATTCGGCAAATTCGCAAAAGTACATAAAAAAGACCTTTACAAACATAGTGTGAAATGTTTAAATGGTATCTATATAACGAAACTAGATCAGTAAGGTCTACTATTTATTTAGTACATTTTCTTTAATAGCTAGTTACGCTAATATTGCGTTTTCACAAACGTGAATTTTTTATATGACCTTTCAGAATACTTTTTACAAACTATAATTATCATAAACGTCAGCACCGTTTGTGCAATGCTAAAATATGATCCCATCACGCCTACTAGTTTCAAACTCATAAATTAACAATGAATTATTCAGTCTTCTTTTTACTACATATCTTATTCATCATACACGAAAACTTAATTACCTCTCTCGCTCCTACTCGTATTGTCGATCTTGACAATCATTCAATCTTTCTCCATTCTATGATTGTCAACCACAATATAACATTGTTACTCATTGCAAGTCCATACTTATAGTTAAACTTCAAAGTAATTTTGGAAATCTCTCCAGTTTTCGTGAAAGTAAAGTATTCTTATAAAGTACCTAGCAAAGTAAGTATCTAACTTATAAAATATGTTTTTATAAATTTGTCTATAAACATTTGTTTTTTATATTCCCTATCAGTAGTTGTAGAAAACGTGATGAAATACCCAACTAAACCTAATGCCGTAGGATTAAAACGAAAAAATAGTAAAGATAAGAAAACTAAATTTCTGTAAAATTAATAACTGTATTATTTCGGACATTGACTTTAGTATATGATTAACAACAAAAAAAAGATATATGTGTCAATAGGATCAAAGCCATTAAAAATGATAATGGAATTGTTTTTCACCTGTTTGCTAAATAACTTCTATACAAAAAATGGTATATTTTGTTCTTTTTTAGATTTCACAAAAAAAAAAATGGCCAACACCAAAAACGAAGACAAATCATTTATCACCAACGTTAGATTGTTAAAGATAACCGGACTGTATCAAGTGCTGAATCCAACTGAAACTAATGGTTTGATTACATTGGGCGGGTACAATATTTATCAGTTGGCTTATATTTTGGCCACAATATTCGTCGGTACACTTTTCATTTTCTGCGTGACCGGTCTCTTTGGATGGACCAACGACTTTAACCAATGGATGAACGGTTCAATGCTATTAGTAGTCGGTTTAAGTATTTGTTTGAAAGTCATCCGAGTCGGTCAGAAAGCCCAAGTGATTTGGAAATGTTTCGACATAATGCGCAACGATTTCTTGTCTTACCACTATTACAGAACGGACATGGTGAAATATTACAAACAAATGACCGTGATAATCACAAACATATACGCTACAGTATGTTTTACAATACTTATAATTTGGTTGATCAACCCGTTGTTCATCACTGATTATACAGTGACAAATCAAGAAGGCAACAAGATGACTTATAAAAACAGCGTCCTCAACAATTTGCTATATCCGTTAAAAGTCCAACTATACAACAAACTGCACCCGTTCATTTACATTATAGAAGCCGTTATAATGACGCAATGTGCATTTGTGTATCTACTATTCGATTCAGTTCTCATTATTTTCTGCTGGTCAATTGTAGCACATCTGAAAACAATCGCTTCTATGTACAGCTCGTTGGGATACGACAAAACCCAAAGTACATGCACCCATTATACAACTTAACTGTCTACACACACACAGATACTGTTTTCTTAAACTTCTTAAATGTATAATATCAATGAAAGCGTTCTTTTGTATTTCAGATAAATCGACAATGTTAATCGAACAATTCAAAACGATTCAGTCGGATCACGCCAAAGTCATATCGTGAGTTAATTTATTATGGCTATTTACCATTATAGGCAAAATAGGTAGGTACGAGTTTATATCTTCAAAATTAAACGGGCCTCGCTTCAATTACACAAAAACACAAAATAAAGTATGTAGTGTAGTTTAATATATAAAGAGATGGAATGACGGTAGAGATCTAGGGAAAAAAACTTGAATGAATTGTTAAATCGATCCAAACAGCTTGCGTACGAGTCCGCAACACCACGGGATATATTTTTATGTCTCGTTCTGCAGAGCACCGTCCGCTCCTTTTTTCCCGCCTCGATTCTGAAGACTTGATACCATTCGAAATATTTTTTGTTGCTTACACAAAATAAACACTTGGTTTGTGACAATGGTAACCACGGTCATCGAATGGTTAGGTGATGATTAATTTTACGTTGTGGCCAAAAGTTTTTTAATAATTGGCCTTAATCGATTTATTTGCAAAAGTTCACTTGGCTAGTTATTTTGAATCAGTTCAATAGCCATTAATTTAAGTTTGTTCGTCTTGAAAACAACATATAATTTAAAAAAAATTTTCAGCCGAGTCTGCAACCACGAAAGAGCATTTACATGTCTCGTGGAAGTACCGAGATAAACTTAAGAGTAGTGGTGGAATTATAAATAATGATATAGTATAAATCATCCTTATAACAACCTCCACCCCATCCTTCATCTCTAACTCTCGCCCCCTTACTTTCACCACTTACTCTCACCCCTTATTTCTTAACCCCTATATCTCAGCCCCTCGCTCTTATCTCTCTTATCTAAACAGATAAATCAGGTGTGATTTTTCGTTATGATAACCTATGTCGGTGTCGATTTTCCGTGTGTGTGCCATAGCAAAGACATAAAAATGTCAAAAAATATTTTCCAAACGAGTCTGCCACCACGAAAGAGCATTTTCAAGTCTCGTCAAGCAAATATTAAAACTTATCAAATTTGTGGCTAATATTTTAGTGTTTTCATAATATCTGGCCTAAAACAATTCATGGGGAATATGACCTGTTAAATTATTGAATTTATTTTTTAGTTATAGTTTGAGCGTTGTGAATACTACAACATATACATACTACTATAGTCATCAATACTCCAGTGACAATTGAAACAAAATAATACATCATTCCCCCAAGTCCCACCCCCATCTCCATAACATATAGTATGATGTTTGGCAATTATATCTTGCACTACGCTAATTTTTAATTCAATATATTATACATCGTTCTATATATTATTTTTAGCGTTATGAGAGAGTTTTTCAATACTATTCGGCCAATTATAGTATGTCAGCTTGGGACTTCTGCTTACATACTAATTTGTTTTACATACGGCTATCTAGCGGTAGTACTTAAATTGTTACTATTAATTATTATCTTTTAAAGAGTATACTGATATTTAATAAATATTTTACAGAATTTTTTTAACGGGATGCCAATTATGTCTATCACGTCGATAAAGTATTTTACTACGACTTTGTATGGCATATTACGGTTGTTCATCTTAACAAAGTTTTGCGGACTTGTCGACCATCAGGTGAATTTTATTTAATTTTGCGTTGTCACACATTACACAAATTTGTTATAAAAACTAGTGTTTCATACTTTGTTTTTTATAACAATATTTTCGCTATGCACTTTTGCATTATTTAAAAATAAAATTGTCAAATTTAATTACAATATGAAAACTAAAATACCTACCTCGTTTGGTTACAGGTGAAATCGATGAATTTCTCGTTGTACAGTTGTAATTGGTTGGATCAAGATTTATCTTTCAGAAAGTTACTGTTGTTGACTATGACTATAAATAGTGCTAATATGAACACGATAACGATAACACCGACAAAAACCGTAGATTTAAAGATTTTCGCAAGTGTATGTATAAAAAAAAACATAATTTGGTATTCTAGAGAGAACACCCAATCCCAATAGCACAAAACAAGAGGAACTTCCATTTGTTTTGTCTAGTTAGGAAACTACATTGATAATGTTTTATTTCTATTCTAGAATTTGATTTTTGTTAAATGTTTGTTTCAGACTTTACAAACGTCATATACTATTATTTCTGTATTATTGAAACACAAGTTATCTGAACACAATTAAAATCACTAATTACTCTAGAAAATACTATAGGTACAAATTTATTAAACAACGTATTATGTTCATGATTATAAAACTGTATACATATAACTAGTGTAATGATACACCAACATAAATAGTATAATTACATATTGTTAGAATAATAGAAAATGCAAAAACCATTTTTTTAATAATAACATTTAATACTCCAATTATTTAATCTAACTATATTTTTAAGTGTGTACAGAAAATCTTAGGAAAAGGTCAAGTCAGCCATCACTTATCTATATTGTATGCCTCATTTAGAAACTGGCCAAAATGTCAAGGAATATATAAAAAAAAACGGTGCTGCTCATGAAAATAAGAATGACGTTGTGGTCTAGAGAACGATCAGACAATATATACTATGATGTATATATCAATACTTCGACAGGCTGAATTTTTTGAGAGAGGGTCTGTTGAATATAAAAAAATATATAATTAATAAATTAAGTATAGCTTCCAAGTGAACTGAAAACATATTGATTTTTACGAGGATAAGTTTTTATTTTACTTATATTTGTTCTTTAAATGGGATATAATATCGTCTATTAACCAATAAAATTCCCGTGTGGCTCTCGGGAAAGAATAAGACCATGGGTTGTTGCCCCTGTCGTAAAAGGTGACTTATAAGAACACCGAAAGTCTCCCAGGATAAGGAGACTCCTCTACAAAGCCAATGGCTTTTGAGGCCGATGATATAATGTATTACAAATTTTAACTTGTCGAAATAACCGCTTCCTGTATAGAAATATCTTGGTAGCCGGGTAATTGGCAATGCTGAATTTTAGAGATGATAAGTAATGCAGCACCAGCATGTGCTGTGTCTTGAGGATGATTAGTTTTGTATAGGGGGTCGCCGTAAATTTTGAAGTTTGATTTGTGTGTTAGGTGTGTTTCAGTGATAAGGGTAATATCTATTTTTTTTCGTTAAGTAAATTTTGCAGTTCATTTTTATGTTGAGTTGCTCTGTTTGCATTCCAAAGGAGTATGGTTAGTTTAGATCAGTCATTGTTAGAGTTAATCGTTTTAGCTTCGATGCAGAGCGACGAAGGTATTGATTTTACTCTTATGTGTGTTTTATGTTATCTGTATACACTGTAACTTTTTTAATACCGACCCCTAAAACATATAACTTGACCACTTTTAATGTCTTTTACACAAACGCGTAGTAGTTTTAGTACAAACGCGGTGTACCAGATATGAGAAACGAAAAAAATAGTGTTATTTTTTGTTCTATTGGCATCATCATGTGTACGAACGCCATGTTGTTGCGCGCTCTTATCTGATCCGTAATGAAAATATGAAATCAGTTGATACAAAGGGTTGTACATTGTTTCAAATATTATTTCTAAATCTCGTCTACAAAAACGCTACTTTTTATTTTGATTGTAACTTGTATTGCGCAGTAAAACTTTTATGACGTAGTTTGATGTTTACTTTATCAATTTTTATTATTTAATAAAAAAAAACAATTTGTCAACATAATATAATTAACTGGATAAGGATTTTATTAAACCACAGTTAATATAAAGTTGATTTGAACAGAAATCTACTTGTTGCGGATTGACTGAATTTAATTAAAGTAATTCTAAAAAGGCAGCCATTTCGTGAGAAATGATAACATGAGCTGTATATACTATAGTTGTTCTAATTATCAATTTGCCAGACCAAATAATCTTCGATCGTGACTATAGGCGAAATGCTTGAATGGTATCTGTATAATGAAACTAGATCAGTAAGGTCTACTATTTATTTAGTAAATTTTCCTTTTTTTTTTTTTTAAGTGCCTAAGGGCATTTTTATTTAAACGATTAAAAGTCTTTATAAATATAAATCAAAAGAGTATTAATACATACATATGAGTAAATTATATATATACATATACAAAACATGTGTGGGGTTCTACTTCCAGTGAAGTAGTCCCATTCCTAATCTAATAATTAGACTAAGTCGAATGGCTTTAGTCGTTTGAGTCGTCTGATGTCTTGCGAGTAGGTACTAGATCTTACTGTAAAGTTTCTAGGAACAACTTGAGGACATCTAACTTTGAATACCTAAGAGGGAATTGTAATCAATCCAATTGAATATAGTTAACCGGTGTCCTATGGGGAGAAGGCTGTAGTAGACAGACAAATGTAGATTGACGGTCGGTGACATTTGGCGATGTCATGAAAATACATATACAAACGTAGAGTGAGTTGTTAAAGTGGTATGTGTATAATAAAACTAAAATTAATAATTATTTATATTTCACCAAACGATGTTTGTTTGTGCATAATTCAGTATGTTGGAAGTATATAATGTAACCTGGTTTATATTGTAACAATGTTACAAGACCTTTAATTTAACATGCGAAATTGTATACATACAATGTCAGTCGCGACCCTTGCATAACTATAATACCCAGGTGTGTAATAATTTTTTGGTTCTAGTTTTTGGATTTACCGGGCTACTTAAACTATTCATACAGTAGATATCCTTTAATGGTTAAGCAAATATTGCGTTTTCACAAACGTGTATTTTTTATAAGACCTATCAGAATACTTTTTACAAACTGTAAGTATCATAAACGTAAGTGCCGTTTGTCCAATGCTAAAATATGCTCCCATCACGCCTACTAGTTTCAAACTCATAAATTAACAATGAACTATTATTACGGTACAATGCGACGCCATCGTTACTCTATTCAAAGTCTTTTTTTACTACATTTCTTATTCATCATACACGAATACTTTCTTGCTCTTACTCGTAATGTCGGTTTCGTCGATTATAGCTTTCTTCATTCTATGCTTGTCAACCACATTATAATATTGTTACTCGTCGCAAGGCCGTACTCAAATTCAAAGTTAAAAGCAGTTTTGAAAATCTCTCCAGTTTTTGTGAAAGTAAAGTATTCTAATAAAGTAGCTAGTAAAGTAAGTATCTAACATATAAAACATATTTTTAAAATTTTTCTATAATCATGTGGAAATCATTCTTGATTTATAACAATTGTTTTTGATATTCTTTATAAATAGTTGTAGAAAATGTAATTAAATAACTTACTAAACGAAATTCCGTGTGAATTACAACAACACAATTATAAAATTGCAATGGAATAATTTTCAAATAAAATTTGTTCGAGTATTCTATTTTTTTAACCGAATAACATTGTATTCAAATAATGTTCAATGCCCGTACTCTAGCTGTAAATGTTATACAGAACACATGAAATTAAATACGTTACTAATATATTATTAACATAATACAATTTGATGTTCTTATCACAAGAAAACCACATTTCTGTAAAATTAATTACTGTAATACTTTGGACATTGACTTAAGTATATAATATGATTAACAACAAAAAAAGTTACATATGTCAATAGTGCTACAGCCATTAAAACTTACAATGAAATTGTTATTATTCTGTTTGATAAATAACTTCTATACAAAAATTGTGTATTTTGTTCTTTTTCAGATTTCGCCAAAAAAAAATGGCCAACCACAAAGACGAAGACAAATCGTTTATCACCAACGTTAGATTGTTAAAGATAACTGGACTGTATCAAGTGCTGAATCCAACTGAAACTGATGGTTTGATTACGTTGGGCGGGTACAATATTCATCAGTAGGCTTATATTTTAGCCTCGATATTCGACGGCACATTTTTTATTTTCTGCGTGACCGGTCTCTTTGGATGGACCAACGACTTTAACCAATGGCTAAACTGTTCGATGCTTTTAGTAGTTCGTTTAAGTATGTTTCTGAACGTAATTCGAGTCAGTCAGAAAACCCACGTGATTTGGAAATGTTTCGACATAATGCGCAACGATTTCTTATCTTACCGCTATTACAGAACAGACATGGTGAAATATTACAAACAAATGACCGTGATAATCACAAACATATACGCAACAGTATGTTTTATAATACTTATTATTTGGTTGATCAATCCGGTGTTCATCACTGATTATACGGTGACAAATCAAGAGGGTGACTTACAAATACAGCGTCTTCAACAATTTGCTATATCCGTTAAAAGTCGAACTATACAACAAACTGCACCCGATCATTTACATTATCGAAGCCGTTATAATGACGCAATGTGCATTTGTTGAAGTCATGAAAAGACATATGAAAAATACCTATACAAACGTAGAGTAAGTTGTTGAAGTGGTATCTGTAATATGAAACTTGAATTAATAACAATATATATTGCATCTAATGATTTTTGTTTGTACATAATTTAGTATATAATATAAGCTGGTTTATATTATAACAATGTTACAAGACCTTTAATTGAATATGCAAAATTATATACATATAACGTCAGTCGCGACCCTTGCATAACTATAATACCCAGGTGTGTAATTATTTTTGGATTCTAGTTTATCGATTTACCGGGCTACTATACCGAGCTAACTATTTATTTAGTAAATTTCCTTTAATGGTTAAGGAAGTGTGGCGTTTTTACAAACGTACATTTTTTATATGACCTTTCAGAATACCTTTAAAGTAAGTACCGCTTGGCCAATGCTAAAATATACTCCCACCACGCCTACTAGTTTAAAACTCATAATTTAACAATGCACTTTTCAAAGTCTGTTTTTACCACATTTATTATTCATCATACACGAACACTTAGTTACCTATCATTTATATCGATTACTTATCATTTGATTATTATTAAAATCATTCGTTTATTCTCATAGCTAAATAACATATTATTTAACTCGTTGATAAACAGAAATAAGTCACTAGCACACGCAGACACGGTCTGCGCTATCTAACTAGTTATATATAAGTTTATTGTTTAAAATACATGTTTAGCTCTTGAAAAATACATTACATTGATAACGGTTAAAAATCTTCAAAATAACTGATAATGAATGCCCCATGTGGCCTTTGATAATAACCAAGAATTAAGATAAACTTTTTGTTATATAAACCACAGAATAAGCCGAAGGGAATCTTAGAGCTTATTAAAAACCATAGACCTATACAAATTATTTCTTTATAGGTCTATGCAAAAAACGCTAAGACGTATTGAATTTAGCTACTGATGTCAGAACTTAGATATTTAAACAGTAATTAATTTTACAAGAATGCGGTTTTCTTAAGATAATAACATCAAATTGTATTATGTTATATTTATTAGTATTTAACGGAGATTATGTCATTTGTTCTGTATAACCCGAGTTGAGCAATTTTTGAATAAAATATTATTCGATTGGAAAAATGGAATACTCCAACAAATATTATTTGAAAATTATTCAAATACAATTTTAATAATCTTTCGTTTTAATTCATACGACACTTGTTTTAGCTGATTATTTTTCCCCAACTATTTATGGGAATTTAAAAAAACCAGTACAGTGGGGTCGAGGCACAGAGGGGACGGGGAAGTGACAGGTTTACAGGAATTTTTAAATCTGAAAGTGATAAAATTAGTAGTTAGTATTTTCAAACCAGTACAGTCCAAACCGAGCACAGTGTAAGCCAGCAAAGTTAGAAAATATTAAATTGAGGTCTGTATTTACAAATAAGCATCAAAGCGTTTATTTGTAAGTGATTTTATTTAATTTTATCATTTTTATTTAATAATAATTCCTATAATAAAATAGCTATTTAAAAAAAAAATTTAAGTACTGATTTTTGAGAAAACTTTATATGTAATAGCTCCACCCTAGTTCTATCTTACTAGTCTAAGAATTAGGGCTCAAGTACTAAAAGCTTGCTCGGCAAAGAGAATAAAAGAAAAAGTTTAAACCCTTTCTGAGGGGAAAAGTTTTTTTAAATATTTTAGGGTTTTTTTAAAGTATTTTGATACTACTTTATATTCTAAGGGTCAAAGACTGAAGGCATCACACTTACAATTAATTTTACACTAGGGTATATAGGTACCAGAACATCTAGTGGCGCCACTGTGTACACCTAAATTAATAACGTTTATATATTTCAGAAAAAATGTTTTTTTTTCACTTTTACTAGTTTTTACTATTAGCTTTACTTTTACAGGCCATTAGGGCTTTTGCCGCTCTTACCAACTCTTTCGATCGGTCTTGGTCATCTAATTATTTGATTCTCGTCATCGCATCCAAGCTTTTCAGATCCTTGTTGACCCTCTCTGACCATCGCTGCAGAGGTCTCTTTCTATTTGGCTTATTTATTAAAACTTTATGCATCATTCTTTGGCCACAAAACGTGACCCGACCATTCCAACGTTTTTTATTGGAAAGTAGATATAATTTCCTACGCTTTAAGGAAAAACAAATATCCGTTGAACATGTCAACATAAAAATATATCCATTAAGTCACTGGTATGTTTTTAGCCTTACACCGCTTTGGCATTATTTAACATGATTATTATTATGAGAATTCGTCAAACAGTAAAAGATGCTAATTTCCAGCCTTATCCCATAATAGAGAGATCGTCTCTCTTTCTGCTAAACTCTGATAAAGTAATTTTCAATCAAATATGTACAGTAACAAAATTAAAAAAAAAAATACGTTTGCGTTTTTTTTTCAACATCTATTATATAAACGCATAACCTAACTAATCAACTCTCGGATTCAACAAAATTTCCATCCAACAGTTTTACAACAGTAATTTACCTTGGCTTATTTTTTCAATATGCTGACTATAAGTAGGTAAATAACCTACTACTATATTAAATTCTATTATTATAGCTTCTACTTTACTAAATTATAATTAACGTACAACCAGCGCAATTACAGAATAGCTGTTAGTATGAACTAACACTATGCTTTTAGATTTAGATATTTTAGATTTTACAAGAAACTACTTACCTATACCCAAACAGCTAATAGTGTAACGTGGTATTAAAAAAAAATAAAGAAAAATTTAAGTCAGAAAAAATGCATTTTCTTTTAATCACACAATATTGCATATTTTATACAATTCATGTTGGTGTAACATTACACAATTTATATGCTTACAGTTTTATTACTGTGAACACGATACGTTGTTTCATAATATTGTACCTATAATATCTTTTAGGGTTGAATAACATGCTCTTAACATATTAGTGATTTTAATCGTGTTCAGATAATTTGTGTTTCAGAAGTACAGAAATAATAGTGTACGACGTGTGTATAGTCTGAAAAAAACATTAATTAAATAATTAAATTTTAAAACAGAAACACAACGGTTGAAGATTATAGAAAAAAATAGCAGGGATATTAGTCAAGGTAAGATTTGAGGATTTCAAACACTATATAAAGAAGATAAACATTTTATATGTTGGCATAGTTTTAGCTTGTTTAAGTATTTTCTTTAAATTAAGAAACCACGTTCGTTATAAAACGTCATCAATATAGTTTCCTAACAGAACAAAACAAGTGCAAGTTCAATCCCTTGAGTTACCTCGATAGTTTGGAAATTATACATGTGTTGTATTGTTAGGGTTGTGTTTTCTCTCTAAAACATAAAAAATTTGATTTTTTATACATACACTTGCAAAAATCTTTAAATCGACATTTTTTGTCGGTGTTATCGTTATGGTGTTCATATTAGCACTATTTATGGTCATAGTCAACAACAGTAACTTTCTGAAAGATAAATCTTGATCCAACCAATTACAACTGTACAACGAGATATTCATCGAGTTCACCTGTAACCAAACGAGGTAGGCATTTTAAACTTTCATATTTTATTTTAATTTAACAGTTATATCATTAAAAAACGTAAAGGAACATCACAAAAAAAAATATGGCAGTCTAGTGTCCAAGATAATTTTGTTACATCTGTGATAGTATAAAGTAAAATAAAATTCACCTGATGGTCCACAAGTCCGCAAAACTTTGTTAAGATGAACAAACGTAACATGCCATAAGTAGTGGTAAGAAAATATTTCATAGAAGCGACAGACATAATCGGCATCCCGTTAAAAAAATTCTGTAAAATAAATATTAAATATCAGCATACGCGTTTTAAGATAATAATTAAAAGTAACAATTTAAGTACTACCGCCACATAGCCGTATGTAAAACAAATAAGTATGCAAGCAGAAGTCCCAAGCTGACATACTATTATTGGCCGAATAGTATTGAACAATTCTCTCATTACCCTAAATAAAAAAAATTATCCAGGACGATGTATAATACATTTAATTTAAAAACAACGTAATGAAATATATAATACTATAATATGCTATTTAGTTAATAATATGGATACATTCAATAGTAAATCAGGGCCTGATTTACTATTGTTTTAAACCATAAAGCATAATATTTTTTTGTGTTCCTTTCCTATGAATTAAGCAAATACTTTTCCAACATATTTTGCCCTATTTACTACATATACTTGTGAATACTATTACTACTTGTATGAGTAATAAAACCAAATTTTTAGGGGCAGCTGGCACAAAAATAATGTTAAATTTGTACGGTCCCTGCTGGCTCATAAAAACCACAAAGCAACACCATAAAATGAATTAAAAAACTTCTTGGGTTTTTATATTTATTTTTTACTTAGACTGATATTTATATAGCTCTTCTTTTCTCTAGAACTCTACCGTCATTCCACCTCTTTATATATACACAATATATACTACACTACCTACTTTATTTTGTTTCGTATTGTTTAAATCATAAGAAAACCCTATTGGCTATTTGATTTAATAGTGTGTAATTGAAGCGCGGCCCCTTTAATTTTGGAGCCACAATCTCGTACCTATCTATCCCGCCTATAAATGGTAAATATGGCCATGTAACTAATTAACTCACGATATGACTTTGGCGTGATCCGAATTAATCGTTTTGAGTTGTTCGATTAACGTTGTCGATTTATCTGAAACACAAGAGAACGCTGTCGATAACGTTATCCATTTAGGAAGTATAAGAAACCAGCAATCTCTATGTATATGTGTGTGTGTGTAGATAGTCAAGTGATTTAATGGGCGCACATACTTTGGGTTTTGTCGTATCCCAACGAGCTGTTGGTCGCAGCGATTGTTTTCAGATGTGCTATAAATGACCAACAGAAAATAATGAGCACCGAATCGAATAGTACATACACAATTGCACATTGCGTTAGTATAACGGCTTCGATAATGTAAATGGCCGGGTGCAGCTTGTTGTACAGGTCGACGTCCAACGGATAAAGCAAAATGTTCAAGACGCTGTTCCTGTAGGTCACCGTGTCGCCCTTTGGATTTGTCACCGTATAATCAGTGATGTACAACGGATTGATCAACCAAATTATAAGTATTGAAAAGCACACTGTTGCGTATATGTTTGTAAATGTCACCGATTTTTTTTTGTAATATTTCACCGTGTCCGTTCTGTAACGGCGGTAAGACAAGAAATCGTTGTGCATTATGTCGAAACATTTCCAAATCACGTGGGATTGCTGACTGACTCGAATGACGTTCAGAAAAGTATTAAAACCACCCACTAATAGCATCGAACAGTTTAGCCATTGGTTAAAGTCGTTGATCCAACCAAACAGACCGGTCACGCAGAAAATTAAAAACGTACCGTCGAATATTGTGGCTAAAATATAAGCCAACTGACAAATATTGTACCCGCCCAACGTAATCGAACCATCAGTTTCAGTTGGATTCAGCACTTGATACAGTCCAGTTATCTTTAACAATCCAACGTTAGTGATAAAAGATTTATCCTCGCCTTTGTGGTTGGCCATTTTTTTTGGCAAAATCTAAAACAAAAACAAAATTTACAATTTTCGTATAGACGTTATTAAGCAAACAAGTTAACAACAATTCCATTGTAATTTTTAATGGCTGTAGCTCTATTGACACATCTAACGTTTATTGTTTAACGTTTTATATACTTAAGTCAATGTCCGAAATAATACAGTTATTATTTTTACAGAAATGCGCTTTTGTTGTGATAAGAACATCACATTTTATTATGTTACTTATAAATTAGTATTTAACGGATTTTATGGCATGTGTTCTGTGTAAAGTTTACAGCCAGAGTAGGGCAGTAAATAAAATGTTATTCGAATAAAAAAAAGAATACTTTGTTTGTTTTAATCTATACGGCATTTGGATTAGTTGAGTACTTCATCAAAATTTCTACAACTATTTATTGGGACTATAAAAGACAAATGTTAAAAATCAAGAATGATTTCCACATTAATATAGACAAATTTATAAAAATATATTTTATAAGTTAGATACATACTTTACTACTTTATCGGAACACTTTACATTCACTAAAATTGCAGAGATTTCCAAAATTTATCACTTTGAACTTTAACTTTTGTATGGATATGCAACGAGCAACGATGTTATAATGTGGTTGACAAGCATAGAATGAAGAAAGGTAGAATGATTGGCAAAACCGACAAAACGAGTAGGAACAAGAAAGGTAATTAAGTGTTCGTGTATGATGAATAAGAAATGTGGTAGAAAAAAAGAATTTGAAAAGTGCATTGTTAAATTATGAGTTTTAAACTGGTAGGCGTGGTGGGATCGTATTTTAGCATTGAACAAGCGGTTCTCACGTTTATGATAATTATAGTTTGTAAAATGTATTCTGAAGGTCATATAAAAAATTCACGTTTGTGAAAACGCAGTATAAGATTAACCATTAAAGGAAAATTACTAAATAAATAGTTTAAGTAGACCGATGGTAAATCGATGAACTAGAAACCAAAAATCATTAAACACCTGGGTATTATAGTTTAGCTAAGGTCGTGACTAACGTTATATAGAATTTTGCATGTGAATTTGAAGGTCTTGTAACATTATTATAATATGAACCATGTGATGTATATTCTCCCTAACACACTAAATTATATACAAACAAAAATCATTAGGTGTAATATATTTTATGATTAACTTTGTTTTCATTATACTGATACTTAAACCATTCGCACTATGTTTGTAAAGGTCTTTTTCATGTATTTTCATGACTTCATCGAATGTCATCAACAGTTGAACCACGTTTCACACTAGAAATGAGATTAGTAACTACAGATCTATTTCTAAAATTTTAATAATTCCCAAAATATTTTCAAAATTGTTAAATATATATAGCACACCGATGTATAAACAAATAATAGTGGATTCGTTCAGTAATGGAGCGCAAACTGATGTTATATACACAGATAAAGAAAAAGCGTTTCATAGAATAAATCATAACATATTAACTGCAAAGTTAAATGATTATGGAATTGTAAACCCTTTGTTAAGTTGGCTTAGATCGTTTTTATCAAATCTTACAAAAATTGTCAAGTATAAAAATTTTGTTTCTAACCGGTTATTAGTTTCCTGGGGACTTCCACAGGGGCATCATTTATCACCACTTCTTTTTTCTATTTTTATATATGATCTATCAAAAGTTATTATTCATTCTAATACATTATTATTCGCAGACGATGCAAAAATATTCAAGGTAATAAAGAATCTAAAAGGTACAGAATGTTTACAAATTGTATTGAATAATATCCATGAGTGGTGCATTAGAAACCATTTATCGATGAACATAAATAAATGTATCAATTTGTCCTTTACCCTAGGAAAAAATCCCATCATAGTAAAATATGATTTAAATGATCAGGAAATACCTACCAAGGTCAGATACTGTAAATGGCCTTGGTATTCATTTTGATACAACATTGTCTTTTGGTAACCATCTAGAAATTATAAAAAACAAAGCATTTAAAAAACTTAGCTTATTAAAGCGTACATGTAGTGGATGTACTTTCAAGATTAAACCTCTTTAAAATTATTATATTGCTCTTTGGTTCGTTCACAATTGGAATATGGTTCCCTTTTATTAGCTTTCTAACTATAACTATTCAGGTCAACTTCAGAAGTTATCTAGAGTTCAAAATAACTTCCTTGGGTTTCTTTCATTTAAATGTCGTGTCGAAAGAATACCACATTCGCCATATGCGGGTGTTGAGGGATTTTTTAACTTACCAAATTTGAAAACAGTGTTTGAAAAAATGTACTAAATTTCCAATTAAAATTATTAAACAACTTAATCTATTGCCCTGAATTACTAGAATGTATTTAATTTAAAATAAACATGGTGGGATACAATTTATGTACAAATACTAAACTGTTCTGTTATATATTATATTATTGTAAATTGGAATAAATTTCCGTTAATAAAGATTATTGTTATTATTATTATTACTTGTCTATCGACTACAGACCCCAAACAACAGGACACAGGTTAATCATATGCCATTGGATTCATTAAAATGTAATCTTAGGTGTTCAAAGTTACCTAAGTCCTCACGTTGCTCCTAGAAACCGTACAATAAGATCTAGTAGCTACATTTTTCGGATTCTATGAGCATCTCATTTGCTTATGAAAATTGTCGAATTCGTTCATTTAAAACTCCTAATGTTGGTTAAAAAATAATTACAAATATTTTTGTGTAATTTGTTTTAAGTAAAATTGTATGGAAAACAGTTATTTTTAATTTCCCAAATATTGGACTAAACCTCTTACATAAAATATAATCATTTCAAGTTAGATAAACAAATACTTTACTTTCGCGAGAACAGGAGAGGTTTCCAAAATTACTTGAACTTGAACGTTTTGAGGACGAACTTGCAACGAACAACAATGTATTAATGCGATTGACAATTATAGAATGAACGCGTTCGTGTATAATGAATAAGAAATATGGCAAAAAAAGAAAGATCTTGAAAAGTGCTTCGTTAATATATGAGTTCTAAACTTGTATCGACGACGGTAACTACAAGATTAATAATTACCACCTTTGTGATAATTATATAGTTTTCGACAAAAAATATTCTGAAAGGTCGTATGAAATATTCACGTTAATTAACCTTTAGCTAGCTAAACTTTTTTTAATAACTGCTGTTTTTAAAGCGCGTGTTTTTTACTTGATCTTACTAAAAAAAAAATACAATGTAGTAAATTTAAAAATGAGGATAAACACGTTAACATTGACGTTGTAACTTTTGCAATAACATAAAGAAATGTTTTTTTGTATTATCCATACTCAAAAAAAAAAAAAAATACCTAGCTACAAAACATGGAACTTTTTTCAGTTTTATTATATTATTGGAAGTATTTATTCTTACTTCGGAAGTCACAAAACACATATAGATTATTAGCAACATTGTCTAATGTTTGTTATCTAAGATAGTTATGATATTACCGGAAATTTTATTTTATCGTTTTAAAAATTAGTGTAAAGCTAAATTTCAGACGATGATGTAATCATTGCTTCAGCCGCTTGTGTAATTTTAACTTGAAAATCAAAGAAGAAGATTTTGGGTTCAACCAGGTCTGTTGGCCAATAAAAAGGTATAGAGGAGAAGACTTATTGAATGATCTTCAACAAGATGACATTAGTCTAGCAGAAGAAATAAGGCACATATATCTATTCACGATACTGGCATAAAGTTAGCTATAGCCCTCCTGGTCCATACGAAAATTATGACTATTAGACTAAAAATTTAAAAAATTCATTCCTTCCCCTTCAAAATCGGGAAAAATTAACATTTTTTTCAACTTAAAATTACGGCTCTCCATATCTTTTCTTAAAATAGTCCAATAAGTTATAAATGTTGTGGGTCTTGGTATTCAGAAAGAAGACGCTCGTTTAAGAGAAGCTATGCCAGCTAAGGAAAGACTGCCCATAACTTTAAGGTTTTTTATTAAGTATTAAAAATTGCAACAAGTGCATTGCCAAGCCGACAAACAGTATCACAGTTTTCGGATACATTGTAGTATTCTTCAAACAATAACCTACCGCAGTATTTATTGTAAGAGAAGATACTTCAGAAGAATGAAAACAGTGCCATGTTTTCTAAAAAAAAATTGTTTCGGTGATGGATAATACAATAACATATGTTTGGGCTTTAACACACTCCAAAATAACAACACATTGACAAATTTTGCTCAACTACTTGAGCTTGAACTCTGAGAAAGAAGTTGCATTAAATATGCGGTCGACAGGAATAGAATAAATAAAGCAATATGATTGACAAATCCATTGATGAACTATAAATATGGTAAATAAGGAGTTGGGGAAAGTGCATTGTCAAATTATTACGAGTACTAAACTTGTATCAGCTTCCCGACAACTATTACAATATTAATATTTAGTTTCATTTTTTATGTATGTGCACGTTCAATTTTATAATATAGTTTGCGTGGTGGGAGCATATTTAAGCATTAGGCCATAATAAATGATTCAGGCTAATTAACTCTTAGCTACACACACTAAACTTTTTTCGATAATTACAGGTGTGGTGTGTTTGTTAATTATATGAATGAACCAGAAACTAATTGTTTGGAACTAAAATTAATACCAAACCCAGATGTTAACGATTAGCAATAATTAATGATAATCAAGCAACAAATAAATTGTAAGTGTCCCAATCAAATATTATTAAAAAAAATATTCAAGAAGCCGTTTTCTTTATTACATAAGTAAAAAATACAAAATTATAATACATAACCTTAACTAAACACATTGTTGTTCCAAATATTCAAATTGCAGTTTTCCTTATTGTACCTCTAATATAGTATAATACAAATTGATTTTTTTATGACCTTGAAA
The DNA here is from genome assembly GCF_023614345.1 of Adelges cooleyi. NCBI lineage: Eukaryota > Metazoa > Arthropoda > Insecta > Hemiptera > Adelgidae > Adelges > Adelges cooleyi. Next base: position 180,948 of record NW_026096367.1, read on the forward strand.
TTAGAATAAATTTAATTTGTGATTTTAATAGTCGACGCTTAGCTATAATATAATGCCTATATACATTCCAAATAAATATTTCTTACATGTAAATTTTAACTCGGCCGTTCCTTTTTCTCAAAATTATTATATTGAGCGTATTTCTATTAAAATGGGGACTATTTAAATTTCCAATGTCGATGCGACAATAATTGTGACTTGAGATATAATTTTGAGCTATAATTGAAAATCAGCTGCTTTCAATAATTTTATTCAACACCTTCTTGCGTGTATATAACTGTTGTAATCATATTTCCTACTCGTTACAAGTATAGTCTGTGGCTGTGGTTTTGCTAGATGGTAGATAAGGACAATGGAATTAAGGCAGTCCAAACTTGTTTGTAATTGGCTATTTTGATGAGAACAGTATAAAAACCTCGGACGATAATTTATATTTAAGCGTAAAAACTAGCTAAATCAGACAAGTACTTAAAGTTATAGCTACTACAATATTGGCTTATACGAGATACTTTTATAAATACCGAAATAAATAATTTTTATATTATTTTATTTATACAAAATCAATTAAAAAAATAAAATAAAAAATCACAATTACTATATATAATATGCAATTTAAAATACGGATAAAATAATTTTTAAGTTCTGACCCCCAGGGGCCCCAAGGATCGTCTTGACCCCGAAAATTACATTTTACGGTATTTATTCCCCCCTCAGAGTTTCTGAATCATTTCATCAAGGCTGGAAGACATCGGAAACCGTACAATGTAAATCATATTTGTTGGTGACATTTTCCAATGCCACCGAACCCCAGTCGCTAATTTCGTATTTAAAGTCATACTTGACTGTTACGTTGGACCTCCTTAAATTTGCCAATTATTTCGCACCAGGCCTCGCAAATTCTAGAGATTGGTCTTGATTAGCTGGTACCGTCGCCTATTCTTTGGCTCTTCGCTGTAATGTCAATAATTTGCCGTAAATAAGGAACTATGTATAATATTGTAGGAAAGTATATTATGTATTTCACTTACGGTATATTATGGCCACGCTAAGAAATGAGTACATATTTTCGTAGCCTTTAGTAAAATAACACTCAATACAATATGCATGTTATATCGTAGAAGGCGTATGCATAGTATGTTATTTCCTAAATTCCAGCAAGCATAACAATAATACCGATCATCGTATCAGTTCCATAGAGCCGGAAAACTTATTATTAAAGAAATATACATCAGCTTCAAATAAATCACATTTCGGGTTTAAGGAGCTATAGTGAACATAATTATTTATTTTTTGACAATTTATTGAAAATAATAATTAACTATCGGTAAATAAAAAGTAGTTTAATTGAAAAAATATTTAAATGGCAGGATTTGGATTATATTATTCTAATAACCCGCCTCCCTACACAATATCTTAACACATACGACCCACTTAGTACAGAATAGATCTAAGGACAGAGGATTGTGTTTATTTAAATAATAGCGAAAAACAAAAATACTTTGGTTCAACACACGTTTTGCAAATTTTGTTTTTGTATCTATTACTATATAAACCGCCAAAAACAATGTACCTACATAAGAAAATATATTATGCTAAAAAAAAAACAATTAACCAATTAATTTAGCTAAATATTTAAAAATAGTCTTAAAAATTCTTTACGGTGATTGTAGAAATCTTATTTTTTTTTAAATATTTCAAAAGGCTACGGCTCTTTTGATTGATGCTATAAACTTGAAAGTTCAGTAAAAAAAACAAGCTTGACATGCATATCTTAATTAATGTACAGGTTGCTAGAAGAGATTCTAAAATCGCGCCTCCCTAAATTCTCTCACCAAATGCTATTAAAATACAATGACCTTGAATAACATTGTATGATAAATACCAAAAATTATTCACACAGGTCGTGCTTTCATAAATTAAAAAAATCGTCAACAAGTCAGGTTGATCATAAACTTCTAAAGACCTTGATTATTTGTCAGCATTAGATGAACACTATTATAACGCATGCACCATATGGGTATCTAAATAATGTTTACAGTCTTTTAAACGTGTACGATTTTTTTACACAAGCGGTTACTGTAGTACAAGTAAAGCAAATGTGTTTTCGAGTAAACGCTTAGGCGAGAATTCAATAAACAACACTTCTAATAAAAAATTATTATTATTATATATTTTTGAAATCTTCGTTCGAAAAGCTTGATGTCGCTTTTAAATCACGTGCTCCGATTGGCGAAAATATGTGTACAACAATTTTTCTAACAATTTATACATCGCATTGGCCTCAAATGAACCCTCAAATTAAAAAAAAATTGTGAAAAATTGAGATCACCTTTTATAAAAACATTAAAAACAAATCAATTATGAATTAAACCCAGTGAGATATTGACTGGTTCATGATAAAAGAATCACCTTATATATCTGGCGACAAATCCGAATACCCTTCGAATAATAGTTTCTGAAATACCCTCGAACCAATCCGTAAAATATTTTATGTGAAATAATCGTAAAGTACCACATAAATTAAATGTGGCAGATTAATTTTTCAAACCCCATATTGCTAAATCTCCATCACCTAAAATTCTGAAACCTGGTTGAGATTTAAATGGGTAGTGTGTAATTAAAACAACAACCAACCTTGGGTGACAAAAATAAATGCAAAGTATTAAAATTAAAGCTTTAAAAGATAAAATTAACCATTTGGGAGCCGGTTTTAATCTTTAAATTGAATTTCCTCAAAAAAAATATTTTTTGAGTTGTGGTAGTCTTGTACCAAAGGCGTGACCAGTGGCGTACGCAGGAATTTTGTATGGGGGGGGGGGGGGTGTCATACATAATGTCATGTAATTGTGGTTAATGTATCTAGTATCACTTATCAGTTATCACCACAACACGAATTTTCGATGATAAATGTTGTTTTCAACGAGTACGTAAAAATTACATAGTATGTTGATAAAATTCAATATTAAAAGTATAAAAAAAAAAGCCCATGGAGGGGGATATACCCAACCCTCTATTCAGACCACTAGGCGTGACTTAATGCGTACTAATCATTTTAAGTACATTATTGTATTTGCAGTGCCTTTATCAATACTTATTTATATTTTTACTATATAAAATATCCATTGCTTTTGTGATTAGTTTACACTGGTCTTTGTTTTAGATTTGTGAATGAGCTTAAGTGGTTGAAATAATGCTATTGTGTTGACTTCTTCCGTTTTTCTTTCCTTTAATCCTAATTATTTTTATCAAAATTACATGTGTGCTATTTTTGTAAACAAAATCAGCAGCAAAATAGAAATATTATAACATCAATCAAAAAAATAATTACGATTTTATTTAAATAACAATATATTTCCAAAATGTAAATACAAAAATTATTATTATTACAATTTCTGTCGTAAATGAATAATAAATCTATTAATTTAGCTCTGGAATACATTACTAATTTCTTTATACCTATATACAGCGTGATAAAGTGTTAAACTGTTTATTCTTTCTTTGAAAATTTCTCCTTTGGCGTCGATCGTACCTTCTTTCCAGGCGTCGGGAACAAAATAAGGACTAAACTCATAGCAATATTGTCCACGAAATTCGTCTAAGTATCGGGCGATTTTCGAAATATCATTTTCGATTTCCGGAGACCAACTCATTACGTTTTGGTCATTCCGTGGGGTTCTGTCGTCATAGATGCATTGGAAACTCTTAAGCAACTCGTAAACGCGTGTGTTTTGCTTGGTTTCCAGAGACAATTGGTATAAATAATTTAACGCGTCGATCATGAGCACCACCGACGGATCGGCGTCGTTTAATATCGTCAGGAATTTGTCTAAGCAGACAGAATCCTTTGATTCCCGACAGTTGGTCCACATGCTTGCGACGTGGTTGCAAGATTCTTTTAAAATCGAAGCATATTGACAGCTTAAAAAATTATGCGCTTGCTTCAGTTTGACGTACACGTTTTCATGGTTGACGATACTAATGTAGTAGGGGGTGTCCTCTGGAAGGAAATCGGAAATTTTCGTCCGATAGGGACAGCCGCGTTCTTTGATTTCCATGAATTCAAATCTGTACCAAAATAAGCGCATTTCTAGCAGTTGGTTCATTTTATCCACATGTACCGCAGTGTTCATGAGATCGCAAGGCGGGATACAAGTAGTACGCGAATCGGGGTCGTATTCAAAACCGGAATGGGCGTCGTGATTTTCCCTAAACACTTTGGAGATTTTTTCTAATTCTTTTTTTATCTCTCCCACAACTAATTTACTGTTGTTTTCGTGACGTTTGACGAACGACTCAATTATTTTCGTTACGTACAAATGGCCTTTATTTCGTAAATCATATGAAATGGGCCGGCAAAATTGATTGTAGAACGCAAACAACTGACTTAACGTGACGTGCGCGCGATGTTCGACGGCTTTGCATTTGGCGTTGACGGTTTGTTGGGTAGCCTGGTCGTCGTCGGCGGTCTTTTGCGGGTAATGTGCCGGCAAATCTACCAAAATTACATACACTGCTTCTACAAATTTCGTTCGGGGGGGGCGCCAAAGCTTTAAGGGATGAAAGAGCGCCGGTCATGCGCATAACCAACGGGTGTTTATGCCCGATTACCTCAAGACATTCGAGCGATTCTGAAGCCGTGCCCATGTTCTTGCAATGAGTCCCAATGGCCCTCTCGTAGTCGCTCAAATCCATCAGCACTATGGCGTACGAACAACTCAAGAATTGATGGGCTAGTTGAATTCTGTCGACCACGTTTCCGTCAGTCGGCGTTACCCTCAGGAAATTGTACATGGTCAATTGGAGTTCAGTTTCGTTCGTCATTCGTCGGTCTATAATGTTGACAGGGGAGTAGTCGGAGCCGATTTTGCGCCATCCGGAATACGACAACAGCTCTACCACCGTGGCCACTAGATTTGCATGACAACTTAATCCAACACAACCCAACACACACGAGTAATATACTAAGTACGAGAAATCGAATAAAAACTTCATTTTAGACGTGGATTAATAAACGAATGTACCTTTTTTTTTTTTTATGTGCCTATGTACAAGTATAATGGTAAAAAATTACAATTGACAATGTGGCGTTTACGAGTCGCGATCCAATATAACAATTCTCGTCGTGCATCGGCGGTAGAGAAATTTTGCAAGGGGACTGAAAGCGGCATTTTCACGGTCGGCGTTTTATTTACATAACATATGTACTGAGACGCACGCTTGTAAGCGTGATTCGGATATGATGTTTGGTGGCAACAGCAGTCAAAATTACTATTGTGATTTGTTTTCGATAATCGTAGAACAATTTTTTTTTACATATTTAAAATATCGAGAATATTATTTAGGTTCTCTCGTCGGCTTGTTTTGATATTATTAACCCAACGCCCGCAATTAATATTTTAATTCTGACATTTCTTTACTTTATTGGCGCTGGTAATTAAGGTTAAAATATTAAATTTCCTAAAAATATTGTCGCTTGATTTTTTAAATTTTGATTTTTTTAAATAAAGAATATTTTGTCTAAAATACATAACAATCTTTAGTAGAGATGGCTGGAGGCAAGTGGTTGTTGCGGCAATGGACCTAAATGGCCCGTAAAGCCAAGAGAAAAAAAAAAAAAAAAAAAAATATTGTCGAGAAAACCTAAACAAAATTTCTCTCTTTTTTTCCCTCAATTCTTCTGGACTTTCCCTCAATTTTTTTATTGCGATAAGAATAAATACAGGCTTCAACGATTTAGTTATTAGCCTAATTAAACCTTTAGTTTAAATTAAATTTGCAGTACTTACGTTCTACCACATAAACAATTTTATATTTAAATCACAATATAAATAATTTTATATTATAATTTACTTACTGATGTAGTTCTCTATTTTACGATGATTATTTTTGAAATTAAGTTGAATACAAAATAATTACCATAAATAAAATTACATTTTAGCCGATACCCAAAATTCTAACAACTCGGATCACTTTTACACAAAAGTTTCTCACCTCTTTACTACTTATGACTTAATAATATAATTTAAAAAACAAATCACATTCCGCCTCTAATAAATTTATACTAGATGAAAGATATTTTTAAGTTGAAAAAAAAACATTGATTCAGACTTGTTAGTTATCAGTTATCACTGTCCTAATACGTGGCCTTTCCCCGAGTTGTGGCGCTAAAAGACACCTCCGTCAACGCCCTGTTGTTGAGGTTCGTTCTAGTTGGCGGTTGACCAAAACTGTGAACTATTCTTTGGTTTGGAAAAATGAAAAATGTTGTACAGTATAGCAGGTGTCTGTATCAGTTGCGGTCCATCCATTTCTTGTGGATATTTAAACATAAGGAAGAAATATATATGACCAACAATAATTCCAACTAATTTTTGCAGTCCCCCTCCGGATCAAATAAAGTTGAATCCAAATAATACCCAAGGCAAGTACATGGCTTTGAAGCGAGTACCGAACCAGAAACTTACAATTACATCCTTATTTAGTTGGCACCATACGTAAAGTATACTTAATACCATAGCATCCATTAAAACCAAAATTTCCAGGTGAATAAAAGTAAAAAACAATAATCAGCCGGTCTGATCATATGAATCTGTTTCCAATCGCAGAGAATAATACTATAGAGGAAATAACAATTAACTAAAAAATGGAACCCATTGCCGGGAGACAATGGATACATTAATAAAGCCGTAATCGGTCGCCATATTTGATATTTCTTTATAAATGGTTCATGTATGATCACAAACTGGTAAGGAAAAAGTATTCCAAATCGACCAGCCAATGTAAAAGCTGCTGTCAGAGTAAGCCACCATTTTGTGAAAATGGTAAATCTTTATACCAAGCAGAAAAGTCTGTTATCCTAAATCTATTGATGATATTTTTTCCAAATAAAAATTATTCTTGTACTTTCTCGTGCTGACTTCATAAACTAGTCGTGTCCGCCTATGATCTTGCGATAAGTGGTCCTTTATATATATATATATACAGGGTGATACATTAATGATAATACGTTTATTTTTCCTTAGAATATAGCAATTTTGTAGTATTTTTTTTCTTTTGGAAAAATGTTTTCACCCAAACTCAAGTGTCTCCAATTACCAAAACTACAAAAAGTGAGTATCTTATCCTTTGTGTAATGTACTTTGATGAAAATATTCTCGGTACTCGTATATTATCGTAAGGTGTATGTTTTACAACGATATATTATTTTGTTTTTATCGTCGATGGGCAAAAAGTAGTCAAAGTAAACGAATGTAACCAAATAACGCCTGAAAACGCTTAGTAATTTTTCTGGGGGTCTAAAAAAGGTGGACTTTTTAAACTTAAATGCTAACTTATACGCTTGATTTTTTAAATTTTGATTTTTTCAAATAAAGAATATTTTGTCTAAAATACAGAGCAATCTTTAACAATTGATAATTTAATTATTTTTTGATGCTAACTACTAAAAGTAACGATAATTATGTAAAATAGTGACATTTTTCATAAACAGTCGAACAAACGGTAGCCTTAGTTGCCAGTTTTTAAAGTATACTTATGACGTCAGTCTTCTTTTTTTTGGCGATACAGCTGCTACGGCTGACGATACACAAATACAAATTTATATGCCTTGGGACAAAATATATGTTATAGATAAATTGTGAAATGTAGTACCTACATTTTTTTATGTAACTTGCTAAAAGTTGTAGCAGTAAATCATTAAAAAACTCTCTTTATTGTAATTTAATAGAAAATAAAGATGTAAGGAATAATTAAAAAAATCAAAATTATGGAAATAATAAATAATGGAATAAATATCGAATTCATAATAATTGAAATATAGTATTGTACAAAGAGTACAATACATTTTCAGTATTAATGTTTAGCAACTCAGCAATCTATCTAATATTAATTCTAAATGAGAATATATTTATATTTATATGTATATTATTTATTGCGCATAATATTATTGTGTATTTATATTATAAACAATTATTATTCTTCTATACATTTGGGTAAATAAAAATGCAAGACAATTTATTATTTAATTTATTAATTTAATAACAAATATTTTTATTTACACCATTTTTTTTTAGTACTTTATCACTACTATCATAACATAATATATCAAACATATGGCCTATGGGATAAGTAGTAAATGACATAATATGGTTGGCTGAACTCTCTGTTGATATAACATAATAATTACTATTAATGACATAAATTTGTTTTTATCAGGACACTAGTCAAAGATGTATATATGCATACGGATGTTTATTTAATGATTTAATTTTTTTTTTATCTTTACTTAAAGTATAAAAATGATACACCTATTCTGCTCAGGGGTTAAATAAATGTATTCACAATGATGAAAAATATGGTTCTGCGCTGGTTTGAGTACTCAATATTATAATTTATATATACAAATTATTTAGTTTTACATTTATGGGTTTTAATCCACATTTTGTGTTAATTATTTTTTTATACTCTGTTGGTATATTACGCATAATGTATAATGTATTGTGTATGTATAATACTGGGTACTAATAACCATAACATTTGATTTTTATGAAAAATGGCCTGCACAGGATTGGGTGAAAGGTATATAATTTAATTCTAGTTCTTGCCTATCACTATTTCTATAATTTCTGTTTCCCTTAAAGCTGGCCGTGCATTTCACTAAATTTTATTATTTTCATTGTAAGAAGTGTTAAACTTTAAGGCATTTTTGAAACAATTACACTTCGGCATGTTCGCCTTATATTGTAAGAAAATAATTCATTTTAAGAAATAATACATTTTATTTATGTGACGTTTGTGATTCCCAGACAGTTAAAATATATTATGTTTGATTAATTCGCTACAATTGAAGTAACCTTGCAATTTACACCTTCATTCGTAGGAATTGGTTCCATTTATAGACATGCAAACTTGTGTGGCGTGGCAGAAATATAAATGGCGAGGATTGCCATAAGGGCTTTCTTGTAACAGAAACACTTATTTTATATCTCGATTATACAATATTGATATGATACAATATTAATTTATGGCTAAGCAATAATCTATAACAAATAATACCATTTCTATAGTGTTTATCAAAATATAACCTTGTACTGATACTTTAATAGGAAAAACGTTCAAGTAAATAATATTATTCTTTTGTTATTAGTTTAGAATTTGTGAATACCGAAAATTTCATGACGAAAAATATTAATAAAATGTGTAAAAAAAATTCCTTTGCACTAGTTTAGACATAAGATATAAGCGTGTTCCCTTGGAGTTTTTTTAATAGATCTCGAGTACAAATAGTTAACAAATTTTAAAACCCTGGTGGGATGCCGGTTAATTATGTGGTCGCTGCTATCGTCTTATATACATATCATAAAAATACACGTCATGTAGATACTATTATACATATAAACCTATATGACATATATTAATAAACTAGGAATTCGAGTGCATATGAGCTATCATATGAGCTAAACTTGTTCAGTTAAAAATTGTTTATTTTATTTATTTTTTTGTTATAGAAAAACGTTGGCCAACATTATAAAATTGCGTAAAAAAAAATTAGGTTTTTTCTCCATTCCACGAAAAAACATGGAATCTTGGATATGTTTTGGTGTATCTGTTATCAATTATCATTTATCTCTTATATCTTATTTCCTCCCTATATTCTCCAATCTCCCGTATCTAATTTCTTAACTCAAATATTTTATTACACAATATGTCTAAGCGTAACGCGAGAATATCGAAATGAACTTTTTTGTATCCCAACCAACAATATATCCATGTTAAATATAAAACAAAAATACATTAAACTAAATGTTGATTTGAGATTATTTAGAATTAGGCATATGACACATACATCTAATCGTATACGATTTCGATTCGAGTAAAACAGTTACCCAAGAAAAAAATTGTCTAGACTTCTGAGATAAAAGAAAATACACCATAGTTATACTACTCCACTCCGCATACGAGGAGCCAACATGTCAACTACTATTTTATCCAGATATTAAAAAAAGAACATGTTAAGGCTCAACAATACTTTTAAGGCTAATGTAACACGTAGACTTGCAAAAAAATATTATGCAGGAAACACACATGTGTCCAATTCGAGTAGGTTTATTAGATTTGCAATCACAAAAAAAAAAAATATAAGCAATATTTATCAATTCCTTATCGTCTAACGCGTTACAAAGGTTTTATTTCCTTCAGCAGAAACTATTATACGAATAAACGTGCCGTCGACCGGACTCAGTGCACGTAATATCGCATCGGTGTAATCGTCTAGCATGTCGCCATTGGCTTTGATCCTGTCATACATTTCACCGTTTGCCACCACTAGTTCCTGCAATTTTCGATTGACATCGGATTCCCGGGCGAGTCCTAAATGTTCTACAGCTCGACAAAAATAATTTCTCGTAAACTCTTCCCGCGCCGCGAGTACTTGTTTGCTAATCCTGGTTAAGTCGACCATCATAACGCGTATTGCAGACCAGTAGATGTTTCCGTCAAATCCAAACGTCCTCAAGGCACGTTTGATGGGAAAAACTAGCGTATGCCAGATTTGGACCAGTGATTTCTCCATGAACTCTCGTACGTCTCCGTCAAGAGGCCGGCTCAGTAATTTGTGATATGCATTTAAGTGAAACCATGCGGCGTACACAATCCTTAAGTGGATGCATTTCGCTATCAAGGCATTGTACTTGTTGCCGCCGATCGGATCCAATTCCCATTTATGTTTCGACTGAAGTTTACGGTACGACGTGCCGTATTCCATCAACTGGCTTTTGACATTTTCCGCTTCAAGTCCGACGTCAGACGTCGACCAGTCGAAAATGAAATCGTCATTTGAATACAAATGCACCAACATGAGATTCCGTACGGAGTAGTGTTCGAAGAGTCTGTGGGTGGTGAACGCACTGATTCTGTACAACAAGTCCATTCGCGAGTAAGCGTTGTCGAGAAGACAGGAAAACGGTGCCTCCCCTGAAGTTTTTTGGCCTGGACACGATAAATATTTATGGTGGACACATCGGCCAATAAACCCTACCACGTCTTCTCGCATGCGTACGTTGTAATTTCTGAAACGTTCTTTGTATTTTTTAATGTTTGTGTCCGAATTCGTAAGACCCGACACAAAGGTAAAAATTTCAATTTGCCAATCGTAAGCATTCCATTTCGCCCAGTGTAACAGGCACATCATGTTTGTCAGATAAAAATATGTTCCAAGTCCTCGAAGTAATTTCTTTAGCTGACTGATGTTGGATGATTTTTCGTCGCATATGATTTCTTCCAGTTCGTCCAAAACTTTCAAAATGAACGATCCGTGAATACACTGGATTGCTTGCATTTTCTGGTGGTACTTTTTAACGGACGCTTTTTTATCGTTTAAACAACGTTCGTCAGAGAAGCATTCTTCCGAAAGAAGTCTAATGTCATTTTCGTTGATGTCCACATCGTCTTTATCAATTAACGTCGGCAAAAAATTTAACGATTGTACAATATCTACGTTGTACAGCTCTTCCAAATATTCCTATTTCAATTGTGTTGATCGACGTTAACATGAATAAAATAAAAATAAAAAATGTTGCGTTTATATTTTATTTAAAAATAAAGTCTAAATAATTATTGAGTAAACACAGTATTCATAGTTAATTTTATGAAACCTTGAATTTATTTTAGTTAATTCTGCAATCTTCTTCATCATCGCTTTACTCTCTCAATTACATAGGGTCAGCCACCCCATTCCTACGCCTTCATAGAGCTCGATCTTCTACATCTCGTTCAATCACTTCAGTTATTCTCATATTACTCTTTATTCCGTCCATCCATCTTTTCTTTGGCCTTCCTCTCTTTCTCTTTACATTCATCTTCATAACAACTCTCCCTGCCTCTGTATTATCTCTCCTCATAACATGACCGAACCATAGCAACCTGTTCTCTCTCATTTTCCCCACAATTGATGCAACTTCTAGACTCCCCCTTAAGTATGTGTTTATTTCTTATTCTATCCTCTATATTCACTAAACTCATCCATCTTAGCATTGTCATCTCTGCTACACATATTTTTAGTTCAGTTTTCTTGCCTACTACACAACATTAGATCCACATAGCAGTACTGGCCTCAGAACTCTCCTACAAAAATTACCGTTTTATCTCATTGGCACCATCCTATCACACAAAACTCCTGATGCTCTCCTACACTTCATCCAAGCGCTTCTCTCTACTCTTCATGTCTCTCACCCTTGAAAAAAATTTGTTTATTCTGCAATAAATAATAATAATAAATCACTTTTACTCATTTTATTACTTCGTATTTTATTGATTTGTATAAGATGATTAAATGGTTTAGAATCACACACATTTTTAATTTCAGCAACAATATTTAGGAAATTATTGTTTTAAAATTTAGACAAGAAAAATTAAAAATTAAACTTTAAAATGAAACGATTAAAAATATGGTTTACTGATCAAGCTAAAAAAATGTTTTTACAACGTGTACTTAAAACTATAAATCCGTTGTAATAACTGTTAACCAACTATTACCTGTTTATTTATGATGGTATTTGAACTCTAAAAAAAAATAAAAACCGTTTTTATAAATTCAGTTATTTGCAATTTCTATATTATTTCATTGAATAAAATTTGGAACAAATCTAGTTCACACGAAAACTCTTTTTTCCATTATTTTTTTTTATCGATTGAACTTGTCATGCTGATTACGAATCTGTGAAAACATTGCGCTCTCACTAGACATTTAAGTATCTTGCGTAATGCAACACTCCACGATATTACCTTTACTGTTGCCGTATGCTATCAGTTTGACTAGTCAATTTTAAGTTATCATTTTAAATGACTATAAATATTTTTATGAGTAGGGCTAAGAGTTCAAAGCACTTTTTTTCCTAACCTAGCTTGGTGAGCTCCTTTTTTAAAAATCCGTTATAACTTTTTAATGATAACAAAAAATAATAATTTTGCAATTTTTTTATTTCCAAATTGTTTTTTTCAATGTTTAAGAATATTATGGCGCATTAACCACTAAAATTCGAAATCACTTAAGTATCGGTTTAAGACTTTTACATGTTAACAAGATATTTTTTTATAACAAATAAAATATAATAATATAATATAATATAATACTTTTATTATATTTATCGACAATTGAAATTTTTTTGAAAGTACTCGATGTCAAAACTTAGATATCTGTATAACCTTTTTTTACCGATACTCTTTTGAATTTCATTTGAATTTGGTTTTTATACGAAACTTATCATTGATAAGTTTATTTTGTGATAATATTAGTATATAGATATAATAGGTTATTATTTATCAAAAAAAAAAATATTATAATTTTATAGGTGCATTATTTTAAAATTGTTGAGCATAAAAACATTTTTTTTAGGACATTTGTAGGGGTTTTATAAGGTGTCAGATCAAAATGTATAATGAGTAAAATATGTAATTGGTAATTGTCTCTATAACTTCCAAACTATATAAGTGCGAGCAGCTCAATATTTTCAGACTCCTAATCAGTTTAACTAACTGTTATTAACTTCATTTGAACGTGAACTCTATAAATGAAAACCCTCTTTATTAATTTAGTAATTTGCAATTTGTATATTGGGTCATTATGTAATATCTACTGTAATGGTTTAAATTTAAAAGGGAAATGGTAGGGGATTATGGACGCTGGTGGAGCTACCCTACACTACCCTAACTTCTTAAAAATTAAACTATTAAACTATTAACGACTCAAGTTCGCTTAGAAGTTCAGTCTATCTGGTAATCCCATTAAAAAGCAACCAACATTATGGGTCGATATTTACCCTTATTCAGTAGGCACTACTCAGATAGCATTCCCTTAGCTAAACGCTATACAATTAGTACTTAACTACTTAAATTATCCGATACTCGACGAGAACATCCAAGTTTCGAATGAATATGGCAATTCAATGAAATTGTTTCTCTGAGTTGCTTTCGCTTCTCGAGAGAACTAAATGAACCAGGGCAGTTAATCGGACTATATTAAGATAATTAAATTATAATAAAATAAATAAATGATCAAATAAAATACTAATAGATGAACACAATATTTTTCTATTAATAAGGATTTTACACTAATACGCTGAGCTGGGCTATAAACAATTACATGAGAATCACTTAGGAAATGGTCGTCGGACCAAGAGGTCATATCCAAGGGTGGCATTCGACCGACGACTGAATTAAACGAGTGACAACTGAGAACTGACGATGGCAACTGACAACTGACAACTGACCGCTATTGTGTTTTTAATAAGGGTAATAAGGGCAAAAATTGAAGGCTTTTTCCAGTGTTTGTGGAGGGAGCTATTTACGTCATTTTGTGATTCTGTGATTGGCCAACACAATGTATGACGTGTGTTTTGTTTTATTTAATATAATTAGCATAGTACATCATGGTATTATTCGGATGCAGGTGCGTACAAAGAGTCATATCAATGAGTCATATTACATGTGCATTATTTGCATATACACTATTGGGTTTGTACAATATTATTTTATATAGTTGACATAAATATACCTACTACACTGTTGCATTAAAAAATGTATGGTAAAATTTTTATAGTATGATAAAATTACTTTAATTTTCCATCCCAATAACGTAAAACATTTTTTAGCGTTATCAAAAACATAATATAACTATCGTATCTACTAAAACGAACAACAAAAAAGACATTATTCGACTAAAATATTTACCACTCCTTGAAAATGTTGGTTAGTTCGCGTTGCTATCGCTAAAACGTTAAAATACGCCAACACAAGTGTAATTATCACAATCATTTTCTCGTAAACCTTGTATGCAGTATGACAATAAGAAACAAATGAATTTTTAATTGAAAGTCAGGCACAGCGTTATGCTGAATTTCGATGCAGTATTTAAAATATGACATTAAGTAAAATTTATTAATATACAATACAGCTATTTGTACAGACGACATTAGTTAAATAAAAAACAATATCATTTCGACAAGGTTCGAATAATATAGAGTGAGCAAAATACTGAAATGGGTATTACACTCTATATTATTACTTAAAAAAATTTTGGCTCATTTTTAAGTTTCTTTAAGAATCATTTATAGTCAATTTATGTGTCTATACACATGCCGTCGATAATATTCATAGCAGTTTACCTATAACCATAGGTTAGGTTCAAGTGGAATTTAATCGGAAAGGCTTGTAGCGTTGTATATAACATAGACAAGTATACTATACATAAATATCCATGTACAGGGTGAATGTTTTATCATAAGCCACTCAGTATCTCCCCGGGTATAATTAATAATTGAATTTTTTATTTCATATTGTGTTTGTATAATGTTATCTCAATTTTTCACAAATTTGTATGTTCTTACCCCCATGTCCAATTAGTTTTTTCGATAGCAACTTTAGATTTTAAAATAGAAACATATATTTTTTTTTGTTAAAATGATGAAGAGCTAAAATAGCAGCGACATTAGTTGGTGGAAAAATTTAAAAAAAATTTGAGGTCTAATTTTCAACGTAAACACAGATTTATTATATTTGTTTAGTTTGCAAAGATTTTATAATGACTAATGTATCGGTAGTATTTACTAAACTTTAAAGTGACTACGTACGAAAATCGAGTTTTACTTTAAATTTTAGTCTTAAGCTAATTATAATAAATATATCAGTTATATATTAAATACGTATATTAATGAAGGTATTGAGAATTTGATGTATTTAATAGTTATAATTTTTATATGGCTATTAATATAACTACAAATTGATGTATGTAAAATATATATTTACTATGACCCTCCTCACGCCTATGACGGACCGTATCTCCTCAAATCAGCCTTTCGATAATGCTTTCGTAAAGATGTCTGCTAACTGTTGTTCTGTTTCCTTATACTGCACTTGAAATACGCCTTCTTCAAACTTTTCCCGAATGAAATGGTAACCAATATCAATATGTTTTGACCTTTTGTGAAAAACTACATTCCTAATCAAACGAATAGTAGTTTGATTATCTATTTACAAAATGGGTTTGTACAATCTCTTTTCATTTGTTAATTCGGTTAACAATTTTTTATACCAAATTAAGTTTCTTATAATTTCACTACTTGCGACAAATTCAGCTTCGGTTGAACTTGGCGTATCTGATGCTTGACGCTGAGAATTCCACCCTATTGAACAAATAAGTGCTCTGATGTAAAGATCCTTCTATATCCTTATATATATCCTAATATTATTCTATGAACTTATATCTTTATACATATAAAAATATTCATTCACACGGTTTGTTCGCGATGAACTCCGAAACTACTTAACTGATCTTGATGAAATTTTTTACACTGTGTGTAATTTGGTCCAACTTGAAACATAGGATAGGTTAGATAGGTAAAATTGTAAAAGGTGCCCGGAAAATAGGAAAATTTAAGATTTTAGTGAAAGTTTATTCGTGTACAAATGATGGTTGACATCTGAAAATATTTATTCTTAGTTTCTGGCCAAAAATACATGGTTTCACATATCTAATAATAAACTAATTATTTGTATAATTTGTGAGTAATATGTTTCAATTGTATTTCTTAACCCATGCAAAGCCGGATACACGGGCAGCTAGTCCTTGTTTATTAGATTTCGATTTAGAAAGGCAGCTCAACAATAAAAATTATTTTTTTGCCAAATAGAATTTCCACTTGGTTACTTGTATACTTGGGCGGGTGTAGTCACGAAAGCCTATATTAATTATTAAAACTGAAAGTGAATCAATCTCTTTCAAAAAAAACGCTTCGATGTGAATCTGTAATGTTAGAAGTACAAATATTGATAAAAGCATTGTACCTAATGATAATAATGTGCTTAAAAATGTATTTTTTTATATTAAGGTAGATAAGATTAGAGTTGATTGTCTGGCTATAATAATTTATTATACCATAGTTATCCGTACATTGTTATTCACATTATAATGAAAAAATGTTCAAATACCTATTGTTTCACTCACACGCAGCAATCTAGCAGTTGACTATGGTCAATGTGTATTTAATTTTTTATTTTTTTATTTAATAAAATAAAAGTTTTACTGATAATTTTTTGAGAAATTATTGTACGTTAAAGGTGGAGTAGATTTTAATAAAAAGAATAATTTATTTAAAAATGAATAAACTATAAATTACTTGATTGTTGAGGTTAGAAATAGTATTTTAATGCGTCAAAACCTTTTATCTGCAGATAGCAACTATCAAACTTGAAATTTGCAATAAAATTATAAAAAATAATAATATAATTTTCATTAAAATCTACCCCATCTTTTTCCATATATTAAATTATTATAATATTATTTATACTAATATTGGTCATTCGTGATGGCACCAGAAAAATGCATTACCACACTAATTAACTTTCAAAGTGTTTTGCATAATCTTGATAACATACACTTTGAATTCTAAAAATTCATTCACCTACACTAAGAAAAATTGATTGCAGAGCTCGTCCACTGTTATTTAAATTTTAAATTAATTACGCAATGTTCATAAAACAAGTTGTACTATAATAAAAGATAAATATAATATTGGAAACATTTGCAATATGTATGAACAAGTGTTGTCGAATACAATTAAAAAATAAAATAATTTACTTATGCTATTTAAACAATTTATCATGATAAAAGCCTTAAGCTACCTTAAGTTAGTATTAGTTACACCACACCGTATACTTGTATTTATTATAGTATAATTAAAAATATAAAAACATAACAATGGTTGCCAACATTTGTGTTATGTTGTTTGGCAATAACGTCAAATATAAAAACAATCGAATCAGCAGGTAACCACCAGATAAGCATTCATTTTGAACTATATACACATATATATATTTAATAATTTCGATCAAAAAAACAATAGTAGCATTATAGCAGCTGTACAATACAAATATACAAATTATTTCTTACTTTAAAATAAAGTTTGAATAAAAGAAAGCTCCTACAAAGTATATAAAATACATAGCATGTTATTTTAAAATCCCAACTTGGTTTATTTTTAAGTTACTTTTTTAAAATTATATAAATATATTTTAGTTTTAGAAGATTGCTACTATACGCTATTTTTTTCAAACATATAATGAGCGATATGTACATACCATAAATAATTTGAAAGCATTAAAAAAAACATTCAACTAATTTAAAACCCGCAGATCAGTAGCAATGTCTGTCGACACTGTTTTGTGACAATTTTAAACACTACCAATTAAAACTAAGAATTCGGGATGAATTAGAGAAACGATTTCAAGACATCAAATGTAGTTTTTGTGTAATTGCAAAATAAAACACACCGTACTCGGAGAACTTAATTGAAAAGTTCAAAAGCGGAGAACCTTTCAACAATTGTAAAACGTTTCCAAAAGGAAGCCGGAATCGTAATTCACTTACAGTCTGTTGGCAAACATATAGAAACATGGGCAAATGGCTTTGGATTTATTATTTTTTAATTCGTCGCCATCGGCCAATACGATCACAGCAAATATCTCTTGCACGAAAACCCATTCGGAGACGACCAACCGCAAGCCGGCGTTTCGGATTTCATCAAAATTTGCATGGCTGCGAAATACCTTCGAGGGGCTACAAAGGAAACCGATTTTTTGGTTTCGAAAAATCCGAGTGTATACAAAAATATGTCAAAATTATCGACGCTAGATTTTACAGTTACACTTCGGATGTACTGCATATTTTATGAAAAACAATTATCCACACTCGACGAACCCGCGCCGACACACATCAAAAGTCTTATACACAAGACGTTGTCCGTGACGCATTCAAAGATTTCAATTTCTCGTGGATATCATAATATTATGGTGTTCGGATTTGCAAAAATAAGCGACATCAACGACATAAAAGACATTTTAGCAAGAGTGAGGACAAAGGCCATCTTCAACGATTTAAACGGTGGCCGTACAGGCGTGATCGATGCGCTCAGCTTCGACGTTAACGAAGACCAACTGTCATCCAGCGATTTGATAATTACAATCATTAAAGATTTCACAGACTATTTATAAACGAATTAACGGGCTTCTCGCCGTTCAAATATCAATATGTTTTTGCATTTTATACATGCGACTAAATCTAACACTGCTCGATACGTTTAAATTTTAAATTAATAACACAATGTTCATAAATCAAGTTACAAAGAACTAAAAAAAAATATCAAAAATAATTGCAATTTTTACTGACAAGACAAGTGCCGTCGAATAAATGTTGCACATTAAATTATTTACACATTATGTTATTTAAACAATTAAACATAATTAACGTTAAACAAATTAACATATTAATGTTTATTTGCTTATACATGCATTTTTTATAATCTAACCTAATCATTACATAATCTAGATATTGCGTCCCTAACGCAAGCTATGCTTATTGGCGAGGTATCATTTTACCTCTTTAATAGCATAATGTTTTTCTAAAATGTATGTCATCGGCAAATAAAAATGAATATAATAATTATAATATAATTGTCTAATAAAATAGATGGGATGAAAATTATACAAACCACAATGACCAAAACGTGCCTTAAAAAAGAAAATAAACATTTTAGAAAGTGCAAGTGCAAAGAAAAAAACCTCAACGGACATAAAACAAAAAAATTACCCAGTTCAGATAAATACATTTTAATACAAATAGAGCTGAATCTATTTTGTTTGTTTTACACTGCAATACAACATCAACACTCGATAACTACCTTAGTATTATAAAACATAAATAATAATTATTATAAAACATATTTTATAAGTTTTCGCTCCGCACCAAAACATAACCACTTTTACCAAATGTTTTAACATTTATACAATATCGACCACAAACAAGTGAATAAACGTGCAGTGGCTGGAACATCAAATTCAAACTCTTTGAAAAAATATACCTATGTACACACCATGACAAGGTTATTCGATTGAAAAAAGATCTGGAGTGAGCTCAAGAATCAAGTGAACGTGATAGGTACCGGACATACGATTATTAAATAGCTATATTTTGTAAAACATTGAATACACACTGTTCTTGTTCGCCTAACCAGAGTACAGTGTCAATTTGTAAATCAAAAGTTAAATAGCAATTAAAAATAACAAGTGGCAATCGACATGGAATTTCCCCCTCCGCTCCCAATTATATTATTTTAATACTATAACTACATAATTACATTATAAATCATTTTATCATCATACATGTCTTAGGAAATTAACATTTAAAAAACAATGAAAGGTTCAGATTAGATAGACTTGACAAATGGTCAACAATAACTAGTCATTTAAACATTTTTTGGGAAAACCAAATAATATAGTATACTGGTATAAACAATCAAAAATATTCCAGTTTCTTAATAAAAAAAAAACTATAATAAACAAAAGTAATAATAATTACTACCTTACTTTTTAAATTAATTTTTTAGGACAATAATTGTATGAATTTTTAGGGGAAACAATAGTAATGTAAAATCAATTTTTAATTAAAATGTAAATAATTTGAGACAAACAGTTTATGATTATACGAAGACACCCCCCCATTGTATATCTATGGCTTGACACTTTAATAATAAGAGTCAATATACGTTTTTTCTAGAAGCGAGACAGATTGCTTAACTGTAAACTGGGGACGATGCTGAAATCCGGATGAACGGATATTTTAATTCAAAATTGACAAATTTTCTAATTTAATTAAATTTTGAATAAAAAAAAATGATGAATACACATCATTACTTGTGTGTATTTCCATTGTTTCCGTTGTCAGGCCTGGATGGCCGAACAACTACAATACAATTCTTCAACGTGATTTGCTTACATATTTTTCACTTAGTAAAGAAAATAGACTGTTGAGTGATCGAGTTTTTTTTTGTCTCAAAATCACCGTTAAATTTCATAAGATTTAGAAATCAGACAAAATGTAGCCGTAATATTAAAATCCATTTGTTCAGTTTGACATTCAACAGTCCGGCAAGTATCTCCCTGGAATCGAAATTCTGGTTTGAAAAGTAAATAACTTTGCTCCTTCTAGACAATCGAAAATTTGTTTTAATAAAACACATTTTTCTTGATTAAGAGTTTTGATACTTCTATTACTAAATACTAATTTTGTTGAATATTCATTACAACCGTGGGCTATAGTGATGGTAATCTGCTATTTTTTTTTTAACATATTCTGTTAATGTAGCTATTTCTAATTTAAAAAGCAGTGAAAAAAAGTAGCTGGGTATTATTATTTTTTGTGAAAAGAACATCTTCTAACGCTATTATGAGTTTGTAATTTCTTGTATTATATACGGCACTTAAATGGGTAATCGAACCCAAATTTTCACAGAATTATTTTTTTATACCATTGAAAAAAATGAAGGGGTGCTATAAACAAAATAATATAAAACTGTTATTAGTTATATACCTACAGGGCCGTAGAAGGTGTGGAGGGGGGAAGCGAAAGGTGCCTGCGCCTCGGGCGACACATTTAAAGGGGCGGAAATAGTAAGAAATTAGAAAAAATAACAACAATTAAACGAAGTAATGTATTATTAATATTAGGACAAGTTATTTATATTTTCAAAAAAGTCCACAACTACAATAGTACTACAACAGTAGATTGCATTGTTTATTATGCTTGTGGATGTATATCAAAAAAACTAACTAAAAGCTACGCTTGCTTAGATTGCTTTCATGCTTTAACATAATATGTAGCTATACCAGCAGGTGAACTTGTTAACTTAAAAATAAAGGTGGCTTAACCTATCCGAATATTAATTTGTTTTATTTATTAAATAAAGTTGAAGAAGCGTTTTCAAAGTATTGTGAGAAAAAAATGTTTTTGATCTGGTCGTTGAAAAATATACATTATTTTACTTTTCCATGCACAGCTCATAAAAATCAAATTACAATGTCAATTATTACCAACTATCTAGTTGGTATGTGTAAGCGTCATTTTGCTGTACAAGAAAATAGAAAAGAAAAGATTGCACAAAAAAAAAGAAATTGGCCAATTTATTTTATGTATAACTTTGTTTTTTTTTAAATTTATTATATTATTAATATTTTTTTATTATAATGACTATTTCTTTTGGTACTTCTTTGCAAAAAAAATAAACAAAAGCTTATGCACTGATTTTTGGCTTTATAGTATATTTTTTATTATGAACTGTTTATTATCTTTCTAGGTAATTATTTACAGCTTTAAGAGATTTCAACCATAGCAATAAGTACAACAATCAGTTCATCATCACAGTTTGTCATCATATATATATATATATATATGATTGAAGCGATTAAATTTAAAACTTAACTTTAATTAATAGACTAATAGGATTTTTGACTTGAATGTTTACTATATTCGTCTTCCAGCCTCCAAGTACTATAAGACATATCCATTCCTAAAAGGGAAAAACTAACCCTTTTTTTTCTTGATCACAACATGAGATAATTTACTTTTCAATAAAACTAAATAATTCTTTAGCACTGATAAACGTGTGACCATTACCCTGTCGCTGGATCACTTTTTTAAAACCTCTCATCAATTCCAAATAGGGGGAAAAGGATATTATACATCTAAGCTGATTCGTGTTATAAAGGCGTCGACATTTTTATCTAAAAATTTGATAAAATCTATGGCAAATTTTACTTTAAAAAATGGTTAGAAGAAAAAAAGTCACTTAACCAAAAATTCTGAAGATTCTATGTTAAGTAGGTAATCATTACAAACGTTATACGCGCTGGCTAAATTTCAAAACAAAAGTTGTAACCCATAACATTTTCTCCTAAACTACTAGTATAAACAACTCTTTGTTATCTAATTTTTGTTTGTATGTTATTTATATACCGTTTGCTCAATTCAACTACCGTGTATTACGTGTTCTGAAATCCAATCATGGACTTATTAAATCGACTTAAGGACACTGTTGGGCCTTTCATCCTGAAAAATTCCATTTTCAAAGGGGAAGGTGTAACGGTGAAAGAGACCAAGCAGAGCAAGTGCTCTACGGACGCGACAGCCGTTGTCGACGCCATAGTTGCGCGCGGATTGGAAAATGTCAAAAAAGACATTTTCGAAATGTGCGTGGCCGGCTTGAAGGAGGTCAATGGGTTCGACAATATCGTTCACGAAGCTCGTTTAGCGAGAACCCGTTTAGAACAGACTCGATGTTTTGAATCGGTCCAAGTGACAGTCGAGAATAGCGTCGGGCTCAATGCCACTCCCAACGGTTACCGGCTGTGTTTCGACATTGAAGAGGCTAAACCTGTCTCCTGGCAAATAGGATCAAGCAATCTGTCGGTCTCCACGCACCCGAACGTGTGCGAAACCTCTGCAGGAGTACAGCTAACGTAAGACGATTATTCTTCTCCCAGTCTACGGTCGTGAAGGTACCGCAATGACAAAAGAAAAGCTAGTTCCATCTCTCTACCGTCTAAAGCTAATTCCCTCCAATCTGGATCTGGATCTCTCGTATCCATTTCACGATCTCCCCATCTTGCACGTGGGCGCCCTAATGGCCTGTTTCTTTTGTAACTCTAGTACAACTATGATCTCTGGCACGTTTGCTGTAGTTCTTTAGTTTTTCAAGTCCTCATTGACTTTTATTTATATCGAAAACCGATCCAAAGATTTTCTTCTAAAATCATTCTCTCGGAGATCAGCAACTTAACGCAAGTTGATTAGGTGTATTCATTGCTCTTAAATTCGATAATTTTTTTCCTGTGGACTGTTTTACTCATGTAGCAACTCTATCTATCCGTAAACGTATGCGATTGGTACTTGGTACTATAAAAATTAATCCCAATGTAGAATGAGCAGCTATCTATAACATATACATTTCTCTCGAAAATCTGTAGTCCCACATTTGTCCTATTAAGGAAAACCCCCAAAAAATGGAGATAATTACCCTATGGCCATAGTAAATGTCTAGGTTGCTACGTGTCAATGAATCTACAGACAACGGATATTGAAAACAATTTTATCATATTGTTAATTGCTATGTATGGGTTCTGAGTTATACTGGCAATAAATTACTATAGAAAGACGGTCAACCCAAATCGTATCCACCCTTGCCATAAAAATATATTTTTTAGCACGTTATGTCATTACAATACTTTAAGCGATATTTGTAATTCTACCATTACAATGCGAAGCGTTTATTTTAAAGTGATTTTATCTCTTTCAGTTGTAATAATTCATTTAGGCCTGTGACCACCCCAGTCACTATATGTTCCGTTACCCCTATACCCCAAATCCACTTTACTGGTTAGTTTTTATAATATTTTTAAGATAAAGTGTCTAGAACATTATATATTTACAACACCAAAGATATTGGTTTTCCAACGCTGTGTGATTATTTTTTTTTTTCGTGTGTAGTCACAATAATTGTATTCCTTTGGGCCGATTTACTTGAGACTTGAGCAGAACCTCTACAGATAAAAAATCATTTGCAAAAGTTGTGAAAGTCAATGCTTTCTATTTTGAAATCATACAGGACCCCACTTTTGTAATTTATCACTATGCTGGGTTACTTATACTGTGCTTGGTTCAGACTGTTCTAGTTTAGACAGTGCTAGATTCTTACTAATCGCCGCATAGTATCGAAGCGTTTGATTGTTATGAAATCACATTCTGATTAAATAATTGCTTAAGCCAACTTTGTTGTTATCTACTCCTGTACTGATTTACAAATTTTTGCAGGAAGCAGAAAAAAAAACTGGGAAGGGTTATTCGGAATCTATATTTTCCTCGAAGAAATGACATCGAGTCATAAAAACGTGTCTTGTGATCAGCTGATTTCCCTCGTTTTCGGATTTGATAAATTCCCGTCCCCTTCTTTTCGTTTTACCTCGTTTTCTTGTATTATTGTCACAATGTCGATACCGCGGATCGTGTGCGACCATTTTGGATCGACTCCAGCTAAAAACGTATAATACAGATAGCAAAATGGACAGTTTTAAGACATATGACGGTGGGATTGTTGCGAAATATAACAGCCTAAGTTGTAATTTATGTGCGTGTCCTTTGCCCTAGGTGCGTGAACGTAAAAAACGGATGCTTTTTGACTGCCGAATCGTTTTTGGACAAAAACGTCAATTCGAAGAATTCGTTGACTGCTCACCTGCCGGTCGCGGCCAATTGGACGGGCTTCTTATCGTTTTTCCACAACACGTGGCGACGGCCTTGTCCTGCTAAGTACATGGGCGCGACGGCCGGTCTGAGGTGGTCGCCGTTGAGGAACTTTCAGCAGTTTGTTCAATTGGACGTTTACAGGCAGCCCGGCCATTGGGAGGGCATTTTCAGAGAGTGGCAAGTGGACCTGACCAACCGGTTTTCCTACGACAACACGGGCGGCGGAAGACATAAAAAAACTTTACCCGCCCCCGGGCTCATAATGACAGCGATAAACAAATTCGGTTTTTTAACCACCGACGACGCGTTCGTCTCTTCGAAGTTCATAGGCCAGCACACGCTACACTTGGGCAACGACGCCGCGGTCCGGGTACGACAATTATTGTTTTGTTTATCGCATTAGTTAGTGACACGGATCAGAGAATTGTTGAACACCATATCGCCGCTCCGGTAGAACAACGACACAGCTGCAAAATTCGGTAAAAATGGACTAAATGCTTCGTCGAAAAACGATGCAACTGTAGTCGTGTTCTGGTCAAGCCCTCAATTTCGTAATTAATTGTGCGTTCGTGAACTATCGATGTGTAAACAATTTGGCGTTTTGGTTCTCCTGTAAAATTTCAATTATTGCAGCTGTGTCATTGTTCTACCGGAGCAGTGATACGTACAAGGTTTTCCAAATTTCATGTTGCAGTGATTTTTAGAATGAAATAAAAATATTTCCAAATAAAATCCATACAGTGTGTAGACACTAAATCGCTTAGAATATATTTGATAAAAAAAACATTATCTTAAAGGGTAGTTTCAAAGCGTAGGTAAATGTTAAAAGTCGATTAGAAACATGCATACTTAATTACCCATTAAAAGCGAAATGATGTAATGAAAACAATGACAGCCATGGATTTGAATAAGTACTTTTCGAATTTTATTCCAGTTGTAAAAAACCAAAAACTATTTCATTACTGTAACATAAAATATGAATAGTTTTTTTACATATTTAAAATAATATAAATGTATAAAATACGTTTAAAATGAATTGCAGTTTTTTTTTTTAAACCATTTTTGTTTATATTATATCACAATATTAGATAATATTCAATTTTATTTTTTTTAGTATTTTCTAGAGCTTTGTCGACTATTGTGAAACTTATATCGTAACTTACATATAAAATTTAATTATTAAATTAATAATAATTTATTGAAAATGTTTGCCTAGTCGATTTTGCCTTTTAACATGGTTTTAAACATTATTTGTATTCGATATTTTTCGAAATCAAAACTCGTCAGAAGTTAAGTAAATTTAGTTTTTTTTAAGGTTAAAAAAAAGTACATACGTTTTGATTTTAATTTTCAACTAAAAATTACCATAAGACACCTACATGGTATATTGTATTTCCTAGAACAATTCTAAATTTTAAACTGAGTTTTCCTAGTTTTAGAATTTATTCATCAATTTCAAATATTTCAATTTTTAAATAAAGAAAAAAATATATATGCGCGCTTATTACTCAAAAAGTATGTAAACAGACTTGTTTCAGACCAGTTAAAAATTTCAAAAAATACATCCTAAGATATTTTATTTTGATTTTTTTTTCTAAATTAAAAATAAAAAATTTGTATTTTTTTTTAAATACTTAATATTTAGAATGCCCAAATTTTAAAATGATCAAGAAATATTACAATGAACTGGTGTAAAACTTGTATATATATATATATATACTACATGTTGCCGGTTATTTCAACTACCGTACAGTTTCTTACGGGTTTAAAATCATATGGTGTTATCTTGCAGTTTCGCGTTGTTGGCGGGTTGGCTATGCCCCGGCTGGTTAACGGCTATTCAAGTAACGACCGGATCAACACGTTGGCTTCGGTGGCCCGTAACTGTCTACAGGGTGTGAGCTTGACCGATAAACTGCTGGACGTGGCACCGACATCGACGGTCGGTCTGATGACGATGAGCGCTCATGCGTATACAAAGATTCCGTTCTTACGGGCTTCTTACGGGCTACCGCGTTTGCACTTTTTCGCCGGCTTGGGCACCATACGACAGAGTGGTCAATCATCGTCGGTGATATCCAGTGGTGGGATTGGACTTACCTACCACTTGTACAATGGTTTTCACTTTGAATTTGATTGCTTCTCCAACTTCAGCAACAAGCGAACCTCGGCCGGGCTACTCGGCTACTCTATCGGGTTTAACATTTTGTAACCGCTACGCCCTCGACGTAGAGGAGAGATCAGTTACGGTTGGCGAGAAATGAGAATTAAACCAAGTGGCGCCAATTGTTGAGCGTGAAACTAAATGTTAAGCAGTTAATTTTCAATTTGCAATTCATAATAGTAATAAATATAGTAAAATAAATTTAGGTACTTCTTTTAAATGTCTATTTTCTTAGAATTCTCTCAAGAATGTTGGTTTCCATACTAACAAGACTAAAAACGTATTAACTCTTATCAGAGTCTAAAAGTTCTCGGTAATGTAAGCTCAAGGTAGGTTATCGACTGATAAAAGCAAAAATATAATCATAACTCTTACAAATTCAAAGCCGCATAGTCGCTATCGAACACACACACACATCCACAGACAGAATGCCAAGTTGTTCAATTTTTACATAATATGGCATTACTCTTATCCCAATATTCGAACAAAAATTGTCCATTGAACCATAGCTTCGTTTTTTTGAGGAAGCAAAACTTGAACAATTATAATATTATAATAAATAAATCATACGTCAACAATTTTACATTTTTTTAATACTTAACCCACAAAAAAATCACAACACAAAAAAAAAAAAAATATTAATAAATAAAATTTTAAATATGCGTCATATGAACTCAATACCTTCGTACTTAAAATTAGCTACTTTTATTTCTGGCAGTATAATTGTGCCGTCAATATTGAAGGCCGTCATGTAGGTGGCAGTTATAGAACCGACCTCTTCCGATTTAATCGCTACAATTATTCTATCATTGGTTCCGGGTAAGAATTTGAAACTGGAAAACCCATGAGTGGGAACTCGTTCGCCAATGGTAACTACCTAGAATTAGTCAATTACAACAATGTTTTATTCGACAACTCTGAATGACGGTAGAAACATTTTAAAATGTATAAATCAAATATGATTTAAGTTGAATACCTTAATATCATTAAATTTATCGTTTGCCGACAACAATAAATTGGTGGCCATGTGCTCATCAGTCTTGTCGTTATATCGGTGTATAGAACTCCTTCTCGGCAGAAAAAACCATCTGTTATGCACTTCACTCCACACACACGACTCGTGTATCATGTATCCCGGGTAATATATATTAACTGCTGTTCTTAGTGCAACGTAATTTTCAGTCCAGTTAACATGAGTCACTTGTCCAAACTTATCAATAATTTTTATCCACATTGGGTTATCGTTGAGATATTCACCGTCTGATGACAACCACTCTCTGCCCATACTGCCAACATATAAATCCGAATTGTGTACAGTTGCCCATTCGCTTTTAAATCCTAAAAAAGAAAAAAAAATTACAATATTTATTTTAATAGTAAAAATTATTTTCACTATACGCATAACCTAAGACTATGCCCACCACCCTCACGTCGTGAGACAGGTTTGTTAACGCTATTCGCTACCTTGACAGGTCGTTAATGCTTTACCGGAGAGCAGATGGCAACTCTTTAATAATCGTCTCAACTTCTCAGCTGGCAATTTTAGTTGCCCGGAGCCAAGTGTCAACTCATACTCTCTCAACTAGGCTAGGTATATGTATTGTTATTTTTCTTTTTAATTATAAAATACTACGTTTAAAAATAAACACCATCTAATGTTGTTTCATAATAAATCAAAAATAAAATATTGGATAAAATAAAATAATAATGGTTTGTTTGAAAAAAAAAATCAATAAATATAATAAAATGAAATAACTTATCATAATTTAACGGTAAACCAGGCATAAGAGTATTATTAATAGGCAGTTATTATTTTTTATTTTGTCACTAAAATGGTATATAATTATTAATTTAAGTAGTCGATATTCTGAAAACCGACTTTGTATTTTAGTTTTTATTCGTTTGAAATTTTGCTATTTATGTTTCCCTTAACTAGAAATGTCAATAAATTACCTTTAAAAATATTTCCATTTCCATCCATGAGAATTACCCAAGGTAGAATTGAATCATCCTCGCCAATGGTATAAACTACTCCAGTTCGATCATCGAATGTATATATTTTGTTATTGAATGTGACTAGTTCCGAGAGTTCCATTCCTCGACCTCCCATTGACAACGACGATTTTAAAACAGCAGGTTCCTCATTATCCCAAACAACGTCAATTGTGCTGTTGTTTGTGTACCACGTGACATATCCTTTTTTATAAAAACTATACCACATATTTTTCTCATCGGGGCTAATAGAAGCTTTGTCCAGATCACTAATTATGCCTATACGATATTTTATGCCGACGTTGTCGATAAATATAGGTTGTGTTAACGGATACTTGGGTTGTTCGTTCAACACAAAATGCTCAGTTGGCTGACCAAAACCATTACTGACAAATCTTGAAGCCGAATATCCAATATTGTAAAGAGTCACCAAGAAAATAATGCCACCGAGTAGGACGAAAATAATGAGATAGGTTTGAAATCGAATAGTGCAATTTGAAATTCGACAGGCATGAGTGGTACTAAAAATTTGACGAAAGTCTTTCTGCATATTATTTGAGTTTACACCATTTTCATCGACCTGTATCTAAAAACAGACAATGTTGATTATTATTTTATTTTCGCGACTTATACATAATTAACTATTCTTACATTATGTTCTTCTGGGATCGACATTATAGTACAGTCCACGAATAAGTTTAACCAGCATTGCCAAAACGACTAGAAGTCTATAAAATTAATTAAAAACGTCGTGAATTTATAAGAGCTGAAAACAAACTACACTAGATAACATCTAAATAAAATTGTACAACAAAATACCTAAACTGATGTAGAAGAACCAATGAAATATATATTACGTGTTTTGCTTATCATATTATTTTAGTAGGTATAACTGCAGGTATAATTTTTTGTTAAAAAAATAAAATGGTTTTTAACCTTTTCGAATACATTACGTTTTGACTATGCATTAGGCGTTAGGATTTACGATTTGGCACGTAGGTAATTGTAGTAAAATACATTGTAACAACCATGCAGCATAATAATATCGTAGAGTTTGTAGGTACCTAGCATATTATTATTTATTGTACAGAAACTAGAAAAACACAGCTGCTGGTGCTGTTCAGTGGCGACTGGCGGTGTTTTCTTATCAGTATTCAGTAGTAATAATAATAATAACAATGATAAAAACGATAACACGGAGGCAAAACGTTATACCCGTATGTAGTGCATACCGCGGATCGGGTATGCGGTAACACGGAGGCGGGTAATTGTTATCAGTTGTAAACTAACATAAAGCCGGGTTATCAATATATGGACACGGAATGATGCTTAGTCCCCGGTTTGGCTCCTACCGATCCTAGCTTCAACAGTACCCGTATAACGAATAAACCTCCCTACGGCGACTGCTGCAGAGAACTTTTCGTGTAATGTGTATGTTATTTTGAAAATTGTAATTCGAATTTCGATAGCAGACTGAAATCTCAAGAACTCGGCGTTTTGCTACACATAAATACGTAAATACAATAATTACGTTTTGCTTTTGAATTGTATTTTCTCAAACTTTAGACAATTTTATTTTGTAATTCGTGTAAGTATAATGTCTTACAAACTGTCATAATATACCGTTCTTCGGTTGTTGTAATGCAAAAATAATATATATTAACAGCAATCGAATATTTATTTGTTTTAGCCTCTAGCCACTATGGATCGGGTACTAGAGATCTCGTCGGTTTTTGTTGATCTCTTTAATTCCACAGCAGGATCGGCAAACTCCAATTTGGATGTAAATGTCAACAAAGACGGCAGCAATTGCACTACGGACGACGATACCGTAGACATCCCTTCTCATTTACGAGAAACTACCGAAGATTATATTCAAAAAATGTTAACGGCGTGTAATGCAAGCTCAGGAGCACAGACATCTGGATCGCAACAAGGAATGCGAGTCAATGAGTTCAAACCTAGTAAGAAATAATATGATCTTTTGTGTTTGCATAGCCAAAAATATTTGCGTACCTAATTTTTTTTTTTTGAACCAAACTGTGTTTTATTTTAATATATCAGTTTTGTATTAATTTGTATAATTGGCTAAGACCGATAGACTCGTTTTATTGACTTGATAAATTAATAAAATTTAACAGGTTAATTATTATAATAACTGATATAATCAAATGTTTGTTGTACAATTAACATGGTTTTTTTTTCAGATCTCGATTGGTTCAATTGTAAAGAGCCTTTACTATTTCATAAGCATTTACGTGGAAAATTGGTTTTACTTCATTTTTGGACGTATTGTTGTGTCAATTGCCAACACATGATTCCTATTCTTGAAAAGCTAGAAAAAAAATTTACTGTCGAACAAGGACTCGTAATTGTAAGTATGCTGAATATGTAGATAATAAATATTATCTAGTACGATCTTGTTTGCTATCTCGAATATTGGCCTACTGTAAAACTCCAATTATTTTTGGAAAAGTCAAAGACACTTTCTCACGTAAGCGATCTCTATGACCATCATTCATGTGACTTACTAGGTTTTTCTGGGTTTTTCGATAGGACAGTAAGCACATTGTCACAGTCAAATTATTAAATTGAATCGATTATAAATGACATTTTATTATTTTACTTGAGGCGTTAAAAATGAATAGGTATACAGCTAGGTATATTTAGTTTCGATGGTTAAGTATAAATATTTCTATTAGTTTCAAAAAAATCTCGGTACAGCCGTTTCCAAATAACTTGACACAACGGCGACAGCGTCTTTCAGTAGGTGTATCCCAAACTAGTATTATGCGCCACCGTCGATTAGGGCGCAAGTGGTTTGGCCCGCGACGGCTCTTTATTATTATTATGGTTCTTATTACTAATAATTTTATTATACAATTTATAAAAAAATTAACTATCAACTATGCTTCGACAAGGCATAGCTTTTGGGGGGGGGGGGGGAAGAAAACTATGATTGATGTTGTAAAAATAAAATTTATATATATAATGTTGTACTATTAAAAGTTTAACTGTCTCCAAAATATATAAAGTATATTTTTTTATGCCACAATAGTGTACATTTTTGTATCGATAGAGATAAATACCCTCGGTGACGTGCGTTATAATACTACTTGTATTTTAACCAATGTGCTTTAAGGCAAACTATCGTAGATAATATGTATTAAGTTGACAAAATTAAACTAGTTTTTGGACAACATAAAAACGTTAAAAAAAAATAGTTCCTTAGACAAGGTAGACAAATAGTGTATACCGATGAAAGTTATATATTGTCATCCCATGTTGTTAGTCAATAGTGAAGTTCTGCCGATGACAATACGGTTTCAAGTAAGTTCAAGTATAGGAAAGCGTCAAATAATTGTTCATTCTGAAGGAGAAGATGGTTTTGTTTCAATGCTTTACTGACATGAGAAGCTCAAACTTCCAATGGTGATTACCACGATACGACTAAGGAAAATTATCATGAATGGGTCGTAGAAAAATTAATACTAAATTAAAGCCAAAATTGTGTTGTGGTCATGGATAGCGCATCTTATCACTGTCAACAATCTAACCGAGCTCGAAACTCAAATAGTTTTAAAAAAATCCATAGTAAAATGGTTAACTGAAAATAGTATTAGTTTTTATTCAAGTTTGCTTAAGCCAAAACTTTATAATGTAATTGGCAGACACAAAGGAGTTACGATTATGTATTTGTTGGATAGTATGCTAAGAAAAGAAAGTAAATGAAATGATTTGGCACCGAGTGAAAACAAAACCATAGTTGTTGTATAAAGAAATATTGACGAACTGTGTAAACAAAAAATTGATGCTATCGGTAAATCAGAGTGGAAAGCAGTCTGTAAAAATATGAATAAATTGGAGGTTGAGATGTGGGAAAAGGAAGGTTGTATGGACACTGAAACCACAGATAAGATATGTTTTAAGATTAGATTAGAACTGATAAGTTAGTGGTAACAGCACTACAAGTATTGAAGACAAAGATGAAGGTTTTGGTGTAGCACCACTATAAGTTTAACTTAATACAGTACAAAAAAACAAATAAAGTATTTTTATAAAATTAATCCGAAAAAAAAACAAATTATAACATTCGTATAAAAAAAAAAGAAATTCAATTATTTTTTTATTATATTAATGAAGTATTAAAATATAATATAAAGTTTTAAATAAATTGCATAATGCAAGTTTTAAATTTTTACCAAAACTATAATTGCTCATTTGTTGATCTATTTGTTAAACGACTTAAAATACGGAGAACTATATGGCAACGACTGTATCTAGAACTCTCGGCTACCTACTCACTTTTTTGTTCCTCCTTGAAATTTCACATAACAATATCAAACTCCGTGTTGGGAAGTTTCAAGTTAACATAATAATTATTTAAAATAAATGTTATGGTTTTTTATCAATTTTTACCCCATTATTGTGCATCTAATACTAGTTTGACGATGTTTACAGATCAGTGTTCACAGTGCGAAGTTTCCTCACGAACTGAACAGCGTAAATGTACAACACGCTGTCAAACGATACGGAATGACGCATCCGATAGTGAACGACACGGAGTCGACCATGTGGAACGATCTTGCTTGCTGTTGTTGGCCAACTTGTATAATAGTAGGCCCGCTGGGTGAGCCAATGTTGGTCGTTCAAGGAGAGCAGTTTCACAGCAAGCTTTTGCAAACTTTTATATCTTCTTCTCTTGAGATTTTAAAAGCGGCAGATTTGATAAGTGGACATCAGATTGAAGGAATCGAGGTGGACACCCACTTTATGGGGAGTGGAGGAAAAAACGCAGCTGTCCCTCCAAATGCGAGCCCGTTACTTTATCCGGGAAAAGTTACGGCCACCGTTGTTCAAAAAAGTAATAAAAATTCCGACATACTAGTCGCAGTTTCCGACAGTGGACACCATCGTATAATTGTATGCAATATCCGAGGATACGTCAAGGTAAACGGCAATAAAATAGTAATTTTGTTTTAAATTGTTATTCATATTTTTTTTTTTTTTTTTCCCAGTGTGTGATTGGTGGAGGTAGTGATCCTCTTAAGCCGTCGTCTGACAATCATGGTTTCAAAGACGGAGGATTTAGAGAAGCGTTATTTAAAAATCCTCAGGGACTTTGTTTCGGAGAAACACATGATGTATTATATGTAGCCGACACAGAAAATCATGCCATACGAATGGTAGCTACGATTTAGCAGAACTCTCCTGCCGAATAAAAGTTTGAATATAATTTTTTTATATTTTTCCAGGTGGATTTAAAACTGAAAACGGTCAAAACAGTTGCGGGCAACGGACAAATGCTTCTGCCGGCCAACATGGATGTAAAAAACTCTGCAGCAAGCAACCCAAATTCGGGACTGTGTCCTTTTGGCGGTGCTATGTGGACCATACAACGTTTGAACACTCCGTGGGACGTGTTGTATGTAGAACGTTTACGTGCCGTCATTATTGCCATGGCAGGTTCGCATCAGCTATGGGCGTTATTTCTCGATAAAACTACACAAGGAACGAACAAGTCAAAGTAAGAAGAAAAAAATTGCAAAAATAAAATAATACGTTCAAATACTTTTTGAGTATTGTAATCTGAATGGTTGAACCATTAAACAATTACCTTTATTCAGATGGTGCGGCAAAGGCCTGTGTGTTTGTGTAGCCGGTTCGGGAAAAGAAGAAAATCGTAACAATTCTTACAACGCTCTGAGAGCTTCTTTCGCTCAACCGTCCGGTTTGTGTTTGGCAGTGACCGGAGGCTATCAGAATTATCAACAAGACGATAGTCAACCCCAGTACAATTACCACCAGAATCTTTCAGTGTTTGTTGCGGACGCCGAGTCTTCAACAATCCGCCGTGTGTATTTAGACACCGGAAACAGTAATAATTCCAGTGCGCCTGCAAGCACTCGCTGTTGCACCAGAGTATTGAACGTTTGTGGTGGATCGCCTGACCCGACGGTGAAAAAAATATAATAATAATAATTAACACTTTGTATATGGGATACCGAAGAACTTATCATTTTGAACTTCATACGACACTAATTAATATTGGATATAAACTTAGAGACAACAAAATTTATTATTAATACTTTTACTCGTATTCTCAGGACTTGTTTAGCTATGGAGACATAGACGGACCGGCTGGTACCAATAGCCGCCTCCAACATCCGATGGCTGTTGCGTGGAACCGAAAAAGAAACACTCTGTACGTGGCCGATACGTACAACAACAAGGTGAAGTGCGTAACCGGCATAGTTGGAGGAGGCAGCGTGCACAATGCAAATTCTACCGACCCCAATTTGAGTGCAAAAGGAAATGTCCATGCTTTACCGCTCCCGGTTAAAGTAAGACAGATTTCGCTTCGTATTCAAAATAATCGATAAGTTACATTCTCAATATGGTTTTTTTTTTTCAGTTAAACGAACCAAATGGTTTGTATTTCGTGGAAAACAAAAACGGACAGCACCAAGATGAAACTAATACTGACAATGGCAGCTTATTGTTGATAGCCGACACAAACTCGCATACGATCTATGCTTATAATTTCAACTCTTACGTTACCAAAAAAGTAATAGTGTTGTTAAACAATAACGACAACTGGTCGACTAACAACGATAACTAAATCGATTCCATTATATTGTTTTAGCTTAAATTCGAATTCCCGTTGATCGAAGAACCGAAAAACGTAGTAGGAAACGCACGAGTGAGACTTTCGAACAACGGCAGCGCTCCGGCCCAGTTGATGGTTCGCGGTCGAGTGTCGTGGCCGTCGCAGGTGACCAACGAAAGCGACAGCGTTGAAAAAGTTTCGCCGCCGTTGAAATGGACCCTACAAATGCCAGGTATGATTAATTTTTTGACTATTTTATTTTTAATATAATACATCATTGTTCGATCGCAGATAATACGTGGGAATCGAAAGAAATCAAAAGTCCGGCCAACGTCGGAACGCAGTCTACCGATTTTAAGTATTTGATCCGTATGCCGGTGAACCAGCGAGAAGGCTCGACAGAAGGTGACGCCGGAGAGTACACGGCAGACGATAACGGAGAATACGATTGCGACGAAGAACCTCAAATTATTATACTGAGATGCGAAACCAGCATTTGCACTACGGACACCGATATGGGTCCCGTGTGCTTGCCCGTTCAATTCGATTTCGTCGTAGAGGTGCGCTTCACTGCGAGCAAGGACGCTCCATTGGCGGCAGACGCATACTTTCCGCACACGGTCCAAGTGCCGGGCGTCGAGTCAAACTCTAAGGCGAACGCTGCCAAAACGCCAAGTTCAAGTAATAATACTGAAAGCGGCAAAACGTAAAATGAACTCTTAAATATTCGGTTGATTAATTTTATTCGATACAATTATAACTATTTAATAATAGTAAATAATATTAAACTATTTTTTTTTTTTTTTTTTACTTTTATCTTTTGTGACAACTATAAATCGTCGACGACTGCGTGTTTGTAAATTAATATTTAACAGACAAATTGAAAATTATTTTATTTAAAAACAATTGCATACTTGCATTTCCACCATGTACACATTTAGACTAATGTAATTTTGTAATGAAAATTTAACTTTAGCGCTTAAGATTATGTTTTTCTGAAAAATGTATTTTCGTAAAATACTCAACACAAATATATAATTTTAATGTTATCACTATGTTAAAAAAAATGTTTTGTATTTATTATATTTTTTATTAGTCTAATAGTCTAATAGTTTATTAGTCTATTAGTTACGATAAGATTTTACAACACAATTTTTATAGTACACATACCCTACGAAATAATTTTAAGCGTTGTTTAATATTTTTTTTTTTTTGTATTTTTTTTAATATAATAATATATTGTCCTCTAATTGTGCTTGATACGGTTATACTTCCAAAAGTTAACCCTCTGATGATTTAAAGAGAAAAACACCGGTAAACCATAACTCTTTAGGATTGCGTAAAAGCTGAAAATAAATTACATAAATGTTATGTAGAATTCTTAGAGGCTTCGTACGATTATCTCGTTTCGTATTCCAACTTTTCTTAGCATTTATTAGTTAGCGCTATTTTAAAAAATTATTATTACATTTATTTACATATTATTATTAGAGATCTATCGTCTGTGGAAAATTAAATGCTAAGATCATTGTCAACTTAATAAGTATTATTCCTGTCATTCGAACGATTCATAGTACGTCCGTAGATCTGGAAAAACATTTTTAAATGTAACGTAACAACAGAATTATTAACAAATAAAAATTTACAATAAATAAAAACATTACTCCGGCCATAAGTTGATGTATATTTCATTATATTGTAATATTCAGGTAGTATAAGACGTAACATGTTTAAATATATTATATACATATGTTAATGTTATTCATAAGCCGTTAAAAAATAATATAATAATAGGTGAAAACTATAATTAAACGGGGTTTTCCTCATATCATATCGTATTAAATTGAAAGGAGTGGAATTCTTAAATAGATAATCAAGTCCTTGTACAAACAAGTGTAAACCATTATACAGCTGGTATGTCTAAAGTGAAGAAATTTCACTTAATTATTATTATTTAACACCTCTAGCTTTTTTACACCTAAAAGTTTTCAACTATTTCAATACATTACACCTATGTATTTTGTCATAAATAAATTTAAACGTTTTTAAAATAATGTTTTTAAAGCCTTTTTCTACAGCAAGGGTCAAATTGTTTTATATTATTTGGTGTAGTTGACATTTTTTTTTATAGATAAAATGCCAAATGCCAGATCTTTAAATGACTCTCAAAATTCTATCTTTGTTCAAAATATGTCAAACGTTGTTTAATATTTCGACATAAGAAAATATGAATTTTGATACACGGTTTAATGCTAATGTGTACTTACAAATGTCATTAAAATTGTTCACAATAATTACAGCACAATTGTTTCTCCTTATTTTTAAAAGTACCACTCCAATAATAAACTACTTACAAACATCAGGAATAGATTTATATGGAACATACAAAATGGTAGAAAACGCAATAAAAACGTTAAAAGATGTAAGTAGAAAATGTATCCATGTGTACGAAAAAGCTAAATATTTTTCATCTGCTATGAACGCGATTTTTGAAAATGAAGATACAACATTCAGAAGATTTAAAGATAAATAGAATTGTTACAAAATATGAAATTATTATTTATAACATACTTTGGTTATTGTTATTGAGAGTTTAGAAAATAGATTTTCAAAGCATAAAGAAATGTAAATGAAAATTGTATACTTTGCATTATCCATAACAGATTAAGAAGTAATTTAAGTCAAGAACTTGTGGAATAATTTATCATAATGTCGTGTATGAAGGACATATTAAATTCTTTACAAAATGTAGATATCGTTGAATATTTTGCGCCAAGCAGTAACTTAGGTACTAATTATTGATTAAATAAACTAATATACAATGTAGGTAGGTACTATGTTTTGTCTTTTGTGTACACTTAGTAAGTACCTACAATAAATATTGCCAGT
The DNA here is from genome assembly GCF_023614345.1 of Adelges cooleyi. NCBI lineage: Eukaryota > Metazoa > Arthropoda > Insecta > Hemiptera > Adelgidae > Adelges > Adelges cooleyi. The sequence goes on from NW_026096367.1 coordinate 219,726, forward strand.
ATTATTTTTTTTATGTAAAAATACCTAGTGTATAATTTAAGTATTGTATTTGAAAATAGAAAAAAACCTAAAATGAGAACTATTTTCTAAGATTTGTATTTTTATAATTATACAATTATAACTATCTATATAATGTTTTATAGACATTTGATATTTTATTTTAAATAAAGGGTCGGCAATTGTGTATCGTTTAACTAAACTTTTAATTAATAATGTGAGATCAATTTAGGAATACGAATGGAGATTTCGTTTCCTCCAGTCTCATCATGTGCCTTTTCGTTTATTAAGGCGCATTGTATAGGCAACATTTTACCATCTTATGATCTTGTATATCAAAACAGAAAAAAGGGATCTATATGGATATTTTTTTTCTGACAACTTTTTTAACGCTAACAGACCGTAATTATACCGTTTCTACTTCAAACGGTACTTTCCTATAAAATAAAAAATCCTAATTATAAAATATTTTCAAAGAGATCTTTGGCAACCGATTTTTGATTTTTTTATGTAAAAAAATTGGGTTTTAATATGCAGCAATCATATTGGATATTATAGTATTTCCAACAGGAATATTTCTAACCATTTACTATAGCCAGTTTTTTTTTGCCCGGGAAATAGTTTGGCATAAATTGAATCTTATATGCCGGTTTTAATTTGACTTGTAGCAAGGTGTTCATTCTAATATTATACCTAAACACCGTTCTCTGCCAAACATTGTCTCGACTGTCCAAACTTAATCTTTAACTTAGTTTATATTATGTTCTCATATTACCATCATGGTACAATCTATCAATATTAGTTGCCGGGTGAATTATTTTAAAACGAATACATTGCCTATTATCATACTATGTAGGTATCAATTTCTTAAGCTTTTGGAGTTTTCTATAACAGGCCAATTAAATATTTAATTTGCAATACTTATATAATAACCTTTTTGTGTTAATTAAGCAAATGAATTTTATACTGCTGTTTTAGTATGTTTTGGGCATTATTTTTTAAGTTGCATTTTTGTGTAAAACAAGCAGCATCACCTACTTAATTAAGTTATGTCTGTAACAAATTTTAAATATTTTGCTTTATCATGTCAAAAATTACTTTTTAATAATGACAACATTGCGAATTTAAATTATTTAATTAGAAGAAACTGAAATTTTTAAATGAAAAACGGTTTATTACATAGTATATAGTAGTGTAGCCAAAGAACTTAAACGTCTTTACAGAATTGTTTTCAAAATTTTGTCTGTTTCTTTTAGTCTAAAATAAACGGCTTTCACTCAAAGAAAAAATGTATTAAAATTAAAAATAATAACTCGAATCATGTACAAGTTAACAAATTTAAATTATACCTATTTCTCTTTCCCCTAGGGTCGGGGGGGGGGGGGGGTGCAAGTTATTTTGTTTTTTAGTTGTTTTGCCGTAATTAAGACCTTCAAGTTGTACTACAAACACGGTGTACTAGATGTGAGAAACGAACAGACACTAATAACAGTCGGTTGGTAACGCGTGTGTAGTGTGAGAGATAATGTTTAATCGCACCCAAACGGTCGGTATGATAATATTGTGTTAAAATGTATAAAGAATAATACTTCATCAAAGAGTTGATTGATACCTCTTGTAAATGACAATAACTGTAGGTATACAAAATAAAATAATGAAAAAAGCGAATGAAATAGAAAAAAGTTTTTTAATGATCATTACCATAACGCGGATAGTAATAACGTCAAAAAAATACATATATTTACTACAAAATTGAACGGATTACTCAACACGTTTTTTATTATTTCAAGACTGTTTAGATTTCCTAACTTGGTTAGGCACGATTGACACAAATGACCTTACACCGGTGTGTATCTACATATGTTTTTTAACACTAGCAGATTACACACTAAAAAAGTCGAGTCTATAAAACTAAACACAAACGATTAACTCGGAAAATGTATACAAGTAGATGCCAATAAACTCTAACATTTTATAAAGAATATAACGATAGGAAACATATATAATATTTAAATGTATTATTTAGATAATATAAATTAAAATGATAGGCGTGAATGACAATGGACGCCTTTTAACCGAGTGTATCGTTATAAGCTTTATATATGCCACCACTCTGTATATAATAAAATAATAGATTTAATGTATAATAAAATAATACCCAAATATTGACCTAATCCATGAAGCAAACCATAAAACTCATAACACCGCCTAGGCCTGCAGAAACATTTAAATATATAATTATTTAATACATCTACTTCATTGATATTTCATTTTTGATATTTTTTCTTTTAACAACATTTTAGCTAAACAAAATAACCATCAAATACTTGTTATTATAGGGCTAAATTAACAACTAGTTGGCACTAAACTCGCTAAAACGTCACAAAAAACCTAACGGATAATTTTAATATTCTTATGGACATCTGTTTAATCAGGCCTTACCTGGTATTCTGTTTTTCTTATCTAAAAATAAAGACAATCAATTATGTTAGATTTACATCATTTAAATAATAATAACAATATGCAATGGTCATGCTACTCTTAAGTACAATAATTATGGTTGCTGTGTATAAATGCTTTTTAAATATTTTTATACGTATTTGTAGAAAACATACTTATAGTTCTATCATTTTCTTCACTATCATTACGTTTTAGTCCAAAAACTAAACAAAAATATTTTTAGTTAAATACATAGTAAGGGACAACATGGCATTTAAAAAAAGTGTGTAGAAGTTACAATAAAGTAGGGGCGTGAAATCAGTAATATATACATATTTGGTTTTTTACAAGTCCTACATTTTAAGAGCTAATGGCGAATCAATTAAAAGTTTATTTTATTCATTCATTTTTACAACAAACTATTTTGAATCGCTGGAAAGAAATATTTAAACGTTTTTGCTTATTACTGTTTTCAAAAGTACTGTACTTGAATGAAAAGAGTAATGTACCTAGATAAAATTTGAGGGTCCTGTATAAAGACAAATTTTGATTAAGGCGATTTTAAATATTTCAATTGAAACAGAACACTCATGTGCAATTCATAATGTGCGACTTACCCGGCACCGGCACGCCAAGAGTAACTAAATATAAATAACAATCATTAAATGTTGTACAAGTAAATCGATTAAGGCCAGATGTTACAAAACTACTAAAAAACGTTTGGCCAGAACACATAATTAAGACTACACTATCATCATGAGGCGCTCAGATGCCAAACCGATTAACTCTTTTTCAAAATTGCAAATAATAGCATGGTTGGATTAAAAAAGTGTATAATTTTCAGTGGCCAAGATAAATAACTCCATAGTTGAATTTTCCTCCACTAGAGAGCGCTAAGTATATGCGGCAATTGTACTTGCATACATTGTTTCAAATAACTTTAACTGCCTGTTCTGAAAAATTTAATTTTATGGAGTTAATCAGTATGGCTTCTGAGCGTCTCATATATCGCAAAGAGATGATAGATCTGAAATAATCATATAATTTTAAGGACATATCCATGTATTGATGTATCTGCACGAAGTGTGGATACTCTTAAGAGGGCGTCGCACCGCCCATTTTTAAGGAGTAAAGTATAGGCAATCTTTTACAAAATCTTAATTTAAAGGATAAACTGTGATGTGTAATTATTAGTTCAATAACTAGGACTCTATTTTGGTGGTTAATTTTTTTTTTTGGACCATCACAGCATCCTTTAAAGCGATTTAAAAATGTTTTTTCATCTCAACTTATTAAAGCAGACTGAAAATAACTCGCTTAATTTTGGTTAAGAGTAAAATCACTCATTATAAAACCAAAATTAAGCGAGTTATTTTCAGTCTGCTTAAACATGTTTTTACCACTGAAAATCACCGGTGCGACGCCCTCTTAACTGAGTTTTTTTTCTAAATATTTTTTTAATTTTGGCCATGGTTGTAAAAAGTATTTTTAGTTTTTTCTTGACACTTATTTTTTATAGCATCTTCGGCCATCAAAAAAAAATTATTAAAATTTAGTTGCTTATGTAATATTTCAAATTAAGTTCTCCATAAAAACGATTTAAAAAACAAAAAATTGATAAAAATGCATAAAAAAGTCGACAAAAACGACCACAGTAATCAAAATACCTAGTTGAAATAATTTTGTGTAAAAATAAAACAATTTTTCTGTTTTTTCGATTTATAACACACATTACATTTACAAATTTTATTTAAAATTTGCTCAGAATTCTGAGTAAAATATAAGAAAAATTCTTATATTTTCAGCAACAAAAATAAACCACTTTTTAGATTATAAACTCAATTTTAATGACTTCCTGTTATTCAAAAAAAAAAAAAATCAATATTTTTCAGAAAGCTGAGATTATTTTCCATACTGATTTTTAATAAATTTTTTTGATGGCCGAAGGTAGTACCAAACAATTTGAATATTTGTTTGAAACAAAATATAAGAACAATAAATAACAATGTAACGAAAAATAATATTATATATTTTATTTAATATAATAACTGTTAAATGTTTAATATTTGTTTGCTACTAAAAGTTAAACTTTTTAAAAAAAATTACACAAATATAAAATTGCATTATCTCACGGTAAAAATAATTTTAAAAACAATACACAAAACAGAAATTTGCTATGTCCTAGTTCATAAAAGTAGAACACGTTAGATCAGTATTTAGTTAGGTGTATAAGTATATAAATAATATTTGACTATGTTTTAGATATCAGATTGTAGAAAAATATTATTCCAGCATAGAATTTTACACAGGTGTATACTTTGAACTGAAAAATGATGTTGTTGATCATATAAACATACGATATAAGTATACAAGTATTGCAAATTAAGTATTTGAGAACGGTGTTTTGGTATAATATTATAATGAACACTTTGCCAAACTGTTTTCCGGGGGGGGGGGGGGAATTGGTCATTTTAAATGGTTGGAAATATTCTAGTTGGATCTACTATAATATGATTGCGCCAATTAAATCATTTTAGTTAGAAATACCAAACTAGTTTAGTTGTTTTTGGACAGTCGGATAAACTATGTGAATTTTCTATTAATATTTTATTGATTGTTAAATTTGGCTTTTATGTATTTGTACAATGAGTTTGATAGTGTTTATTTGTAGTGTGAAATTTTAATTGTCTTATGTATATGTATATTGAATAGTTTACTTTATGTTTTAATTAAATAAAAGTTGTTTCTCTCTTTATTGTTAAACATCTATATATTTTGTCCCAGCTACATAATTTTTTTACTTGTACTAATAATACACAAAATATTACCCAATGAAGTATTCAATATGGTGACTGCAATAAAAAAAAAAATTGATTTTCTTCATATTGTACCGAAATACGAATCTTGTAACTCGAGGTGGTCACGCCGTTCGGTTGTACGATTAAGTGCTTTGTAACAATACACAAAACAGAAATATATTATGTCCTAGTTAGACCAGTATATTTAGTTAGGTGTATACAAATAAGTTTGAACTATCAGATTGTAGAGAAATATTATTCCAACATAAAATTTTACGCACGTGTATACTTTAAACTGAAAAATGATGTTGTTGATCTCATAAACATACAATTCATGCGATAAAAGAAAAATGTAAAAACAACTTATGAGACTGAGCAAAAAATAAAATAAACACTACTGTATAGTAATTTCTTCATTTTCAAAAATATATATATATAGGTATAGAGAAAAAACAAAATTGACTTCGAATTTGTATCATATATGTATCAATTCAAATATTTAAAC